>NC_142649.1:65545606-65848636 GCF_055504915.1 Nelumbo nucifera
TTAACTTAAATTTATCATGATTTTTTAAATAAAAATCTATAAAAAACTCCTTGTTAAAAGATTTTATAGTTTTATTAAATTTTCTATACAATCCCTCCATTTATCTATGTCCGCAGAGCACTGCTCATCGTCTTTGTTCTTCTTCGTCTTCTTCTTCTTTCCCCTCCCTCTTTTCGCTCTCTCCCTCTTTTTCTTCTCTAACGTAGAAAAGGAGAAAATTGCCTCATGGATGCTTAAAGGCCATGAACATATGTGTTGAAAAGGCTCTGAAGTAGCATCATTAATTGATGGAATACTCAAAATCAAGGTTTTCAAACCATTGTTGATCCAGATGATCGGACTGTTCGGCCTAGGAACCGTCTAGGCAAGTGATTCCGTTTTACCCTAAACCCGGTTTTAGTAAAAAATCATTGAAAAAGTCAACAATCTGTTGATCCAGGCAGTCGAATCATTAACCCGTTGATCCATTCAACGGTTTTGACCATTTTTTATTTTTTATTTTGTTTATCAGACCGGACCATCTATTTGAACCGAACGGTCAGACCGTCAACCTGAAAACCGATGACCAGAACGATTCCATTTCTAAATATTTTTTAAAACGTTGCTGAAAACAAGTAACAAGATTGGGGATTACTTCAAGTTACTGTGTATATGAGGCTTTGACGCTTAAAGTTTAAATTGATGATGGCCGGGCACTATTAAGCATGGTAACAATGAATCCCTACTTTGCTTCTACAAGACAACATCGATGGCCTCCCAAGTACTTGATAAAAGCAGTGGGTCAATGTTCTATTCATTCCTGGAGCTCTGGGTGCCAACATTGGGGATCTTCTACACCCAAGTCGATATTTGATGCGGCACGATCTGGGCACTCCTAGCTGGCTGCTGACTGGCTCCTTGTTGGCAACGAACGACACCTGAGAAGATGGAAAGGAAGGATCCCTGGGGATTTTACCCGGTGGGACCTACCAAACCACTTCTGTACAATGACCTAGCTAATTAAATCATTGAACCATTTGACATGGTTAGTGGGGTAATGTGTTAGACATTAATGCTCTTTATTTTTTATCCTAATTTTTATCCCATTTCTATCATTAATGAAAATAATTCTCATTAATTACACTTTTTTATATGATGAATATAATATTATAGAATGTATCCAAAATTATCTACAAATTTTTACATTTTCTAGAATTTTATATATTTTATTATTTAATAGTAGCATCATGTGTTGATCCATTTGACATAGATAGTTGAACCACTTACCCATCACCTGGATGGAAAAACTTTTTTTTTCTTTTTTGGTTAATTTTATATAATGTATTCCATTATTAGTGGAATTTAATGATGATAAACAAAAGTATTTTTATATTTCTAAATTTGTATTATTTATTTATGACATCATAAATATCATTGATAAAATAATTATTGCCTATCATACTTATTTTTGTTTATATTATTATTATATAATATTATAGATGTGCCTAGGGATGGAAATTTCCCTTGTAAAACCGGGGCCTCGCCCCACCTCGAACGGGGCAAGTTTTCCTTGACCCTAAATAGGGATGGGGTAGAGATGGGGAAAATATTTTTCCCCGAACAGGGGACGGGGTAGGGACGGGTTTTGTATATAATTTCCCGAACCTGCCCCAAACCCAAAGGCAAAATTAGTAAAATATCTTTAGGTTTAATATTGATATTTAAAATATCTCTAAGTTTTCCCTAAATTTTCAAAATCCTAGAATCCCATAATTTCATTTTTAAGTACCCCCAAAGTATTGTAATTCAATTCCTAAAATACCCCAAAATTCCTATATTATATGTGTAAATTGTCCACAAAATAGATAATTTTTAAGTAGTTGCCTTGGAGTGGGGAAAATTCAGGGATTATCCATCCCTGATGGGGAGTGGATGCCCTGCCCCGCCATCAGGTTAAAGTATCTTGACTACGGGGCAGGGATGGGGAGGAGGTGCCCCGCCCCAAACCCGCCTCGTTGCCATTCCTAGATGTGCCCAAAATTGTTTCGTATTTTTTTTGTACTATTCTATTTAAAAAAAAAAAATTATTTTTAATTATACATCATGGGTTAACCTATTTGACCTGAAAAGTTGAACCACCAACCCACCCTCTACATAGGAAGATGATTTAATTTTCCATCGGTTTTAAGTTGTATATTTGATGCCCATCAGTAATAAAATTATGGTTGTTTTATCATACTTCTTCTTTAATATGACAAATATATAATAATAGAAACATGTCCAATTTTTTTCAATTTTTTTTCTATATATTTTGTAGTTCTATATTTCTAAAATTTGTATTATTTATTTATGACATCATGAGATTATCCATTTGACCCAAATGATTGAAGTACTTACCCATAACCTAGATGGAAAATATGATTTCATTTATATATTTATTTTAAAAATATAAAATTTCATTCTATTAATAATTATTGTGTATGGATTTATTAGTGAAATTTAATAATGATAAAAAAAATATTTTTTTATATTTCTAAATTTGTATTATTTATTTATGACATCATGAAATTATCCATTTGACCCAAATGGTTGAACTACTTACCCACCACCTATATGAAAAATATGATTTCATTTCTATGTTTATTTTAAACATATAAATTTCATTCTATTAATAATTAATGTATATGGATTTATTAGTGGAATTTAATGATAATAAACAAAAGTATAATTGTTGGATTCAATGAGAGAGAAAGTGATTTATTTAATGACTTAAATGTGAGACTTAATGAGAGGTAATTGAATGTACTTAATGGTATTCTTTTAATTACATTTTTTGCCCTTTCAATGAAGATGAAATAAATTAAAGAAGAGGGGTCTTTTAGTAAAGAAAAATTCTAGAAGCCAATACCTCGTCATTCACACTTTTATAAGTAGTATAGATTAGTAAGCATGCACGTGCTTTGCACATGACAATTCTAAATGATGATAATGACGGTAATAATATATCCAACATTTTTTATAATTTTATGTATTTTTATTTATTTTTATATATTTTTATTATTAATCATATGTAGATTACAAAATCCAAATCTAATTACATAAACACCTCATTCAAATATGTGATAATCGGATTGAGTTGTGAAGTTTCAAGTATCATTGATAGGCCCACCTGCTTAGCTAGACTCTTCTTTTTCTAGTGTTTTATCTTTTTGGTGTATATTTTTTTAGTTCATTTATTAAAAAAATAAAAGAATTAAATAGAGAGAATTGAATGAGGTGAAAAGTAGTAGTTAAATTTACAATTTCAACCTTTCAATTAAATAAGGACAAAATTCAAAAATGAGTATTTTAGTCAAAAGAAAGTTTCATAATTTTATTCATATTTTTAATAGTAGCATAAATATAGAATTATAGATGTGTTCAACTTTGTCTACAATTTTTTATATTTTTGTGTGTAAAAATAATTCGGATATATCACACTTACTTTTTTTTTTAATATGATAAATACATGATACTATACATGTGCTTGAATGCTTTTTTGAAAAATTTATGTTTTTTTTTTCATTTTCATTTTTGTATTTGTATTTGTATTATTTATTTATGACATTAAAGGTTAACACATTCAAACCAAAAGTTGAACTATTTATTATTAATTTTTATATTTCATTTTTGGTTAGTTCTAAATTATGTATTTCATTTTCGTTATCAATAAAAATAATTCATGTTTATTACACTTTTTTTAATTTGATTAATAAGAATATCACAAAGGTGTCCAATTTTTTTTTTACATTTTTTGTAATTTTTATATTCATTTCTATTTTAAAAAGTTTATTATCTAATTATGACTTCGTAGGCTGATTGATTTGATTCAGATGGTTGAATTACTTAGACACACCACTTGGATAAATAATGATTTTGTTTTTTAGTCAGTTTTAAAATATATGAGTTTATATTGTTAAAAATATTGACATAGATCTAATTAGTCGTATTTATTGGTGAAAAAATAATTTAAAATATAAAATTTAATAAGAGAAAATAAGATTTAATGCCTTAAGTATAATACTTAGTGAGAGGGGATTAAATGTGGTGGAAAGTAATAAACTAATAATTGAAGTTACATTTTCAACCCTTACAAATAGAGATGGATTAAATACACAAATATAGACATTTAGTAGCCATTAAAATTATAATAAAATAACTTTTATACCCTTTCTCAAACAAATAAATAGGGGGTAATTTTAGTCTAAAAAAGTTTCACATTGCATCTACACTTTTATATGTAGTATAGATTTTCCAATGATTAGAATGGCCTACGCTATGAACAGCTTAAGGTGGCCAAATGGGTTGCTTCTGTTATAAAGAATGGCTGATGCATTTTCTTTCCTTTGTATGTATTGCTCTTGCTTTCCTTCCGGCAATACATTGTGGGTTTTGTGAACCCGTTTCATCAAGCAGGTGAAGAAGACAATCAAAATGAGTCAATTGTGACCCATATTCAATCAACCTGCTTAGGTCAGTTATGATGTGGGTTCTCGGGTTAAGTTTTAAAACTTACTTGGATTTACACTAACAATTGACATGATGACATTGTTCTTCTTGAGACTGAGAAAGACATTTGTAATTTGTTTTCTCAATGTGCCATGCATTGAATGGTAAGCATACCCTTCCCATCATGTCTATATTTTATTTATTTTTAATTTAATTTAATTAATTAATTTATTTTTGTTTTGTAATTATAACTTTGTAGGTTATTAAATATATGGATCTATTATGTCCATAAATCCATTCAATTTTTCTATTACATATTTACTTTTTATAAATTTTAATTTATTTTTTAGAATAAAACATGAAAAATAATTATTTGAATAAAAATAAATAATTATTTAGTTTTTATAATGAAACATGCAAAATAATTATTAATTTTAGAATAAAAATAATAGATTTCCATGAAGCCATTCAAAAAAACTATCTTTTTTTATTTTTAGAATAAAACATGTAAAATAATTATTTGAATAAAAATAAAAAGTTATTTAAAAAATATAGAAAAAATGTTTGATTAAATAATTACAAATTTTATATAATTATTTGATTCAATAATTTTTAATTGTTTAATTGGATTAGATAACACTTGGCAAAATGTTTAAAACAATTAAAAAGAATTTTTAGTAATATTTAAAAATGTTATAAAAAATACAGAATAAAAGGCACTGATATATTTCACATGATAATCTATAATTTGAATGTGAATATAATGGTGGCCTAAAAAATATGAAAACAATTATTATTTGTTTAATTGGATATTTGTATTAGATAATAATTGAAAAAATATTTATTTATTTTTTAAATTTCTTAATAACAATTGAAAATTAGTTTACTAACACATTAACACTTAAAATTGAATAATTTATATAAATGTTGAATTTTTGTGTGATTCATGTAAAGTTGTAAACATCATATTGGGATTCAAATGTTGAAAGGCACTGATATATTTCACATGATAATCTATAATTTGAATGTGAATATAATGGTGGCCTAAAAAATATGAAAACAATTATTATTTGTTTAATTGGATATTTGTATTAGATAATAATTGAAAAAATATTTATTTATTTTTTAAATTTCTTAATAACAATTGAAAATTAGTTTACTAACACATTAACACTTAAAATTGAATAATTTATATAAATGTTGAATTTTTGTGTGATTCATGTAAAGTTGTAAACATCATATTGGGATTCAAATGTTGAATTTGTAAAATATAATAGATTTAAAATTTGAAGTTGGAACTTAGAAGATTGGCACTGAATTAAGTACTTTATTAGATAGTATGTTTTTGTTCCCATTCATTGATTATAATTTGTTTTTTCATAAACACATTAAAATATGTGATTTTTACATATAAATAGATCATTTAAGTCTTATATTTAGTGATTTTGATGTTTATTTATGATTTATTGGAGTATTTATAGCATTTCCACGTGTTTCCATGCCTATCTTAATTTTTCGTCCATATCCATTCATATCCAAAGATACGTCTCTTAAATTTACTTTTCTAATGCACATTATATATATAAAGACGGGTTCTTTAATGTGTTTTTTCACAAACACATTAAAATTTGTGATTTTTACATATAAATAGATCATTTAAGTCTTATATTTAGTGATTTTGATGTTTATTTATGATTTATTGGAGTATTTATAGCATTTCCACGTGTTTCCATGCCTATCTTAATTTTTCGTCCATATCCATGCATATCCAAAGATACGTCTCTTAAATTTACTCTTCTAATGCACATTATATATATATAAGGACGGGTTCTTTAATGTGTGTTTTCATAAACACATTAAAATATGTGATTTTTACATATAAATAGATCATTTAAGTCTTATATTTAGTGATTTTGATGTTTATTTATGATTTATTGGAGTATTTATAGCATTTCCACTTGTTTCCATGCCTATCTTAATTTTTCGTCCATATCCATTCATATCCAAAGATATGTCTCTTAAATTTACTTTTCTAATGCACATTATATATATATATATATAAAGACGGGTTCTTTAGATGTGAAGATGTTTTATTTAATCTTTTAAGTAGAAAATGAAAATGAGATTCCATTATGTTGGACATATTGGTGTTTCGAAACAGGTGTCTCTCCCTCAATGGAAGACCCATGCACAAGTGAGACATAAAAAATAGGGTAAATTATAAAGACCCCCTGTAGTATGAGTTCTGTGATAAAGACTCCTTGTACTTTGTTTTGCGACAAAGGCCCCTATACTATGAACGTGAGACAAAAACCCCCTTCTGTTTGAAAATCGTCAGGGTCGTTGCTTCTACCACCCGCAGAACAGCGAAGGCAGCAACTTTGATTCTTCCAGGGGCCTCCACCAGGCCAGGTATGCTCGCTCTCTGTGCCTGTGACATCACCGGCACTGGTACTGTGTTCCTCTTATCGATCTCCTACTTTGTTCCTCTTATCATCTGTAACAAAGGCTTGTATGTGTTGGCAGGGATCGAACCGTTTGTGACCTTGTATCATCATGACCTGCCACAAGAACTGGAGGACAGATATGGGGGATGGCTGAGCCCTCTAATACGGTAAGCCCAGAACATTTGGTTTCTCCTATTTGAATCTCATTTAGATTTTATGAATTATAAAACACAAATTTCTGGGGAAGTATGTTTGTTTCTCACTGTCACAAATCTTGTGACGAAGAGATAGAGTTTGAATGGAAATAGAAAATGGGATTTTGATTTTGTTGGTGCTTATTGTTGCAGGGAAGATTTTGTGTATTTTGGGGAAATCTGTTTTAGGAGTTTCGGGGATTTGGTGAAGTTTGGAGTAGCTTGAATGAGCCCAACGCGTATACTCTTTATGTGTATCTCAGGGGACTGTATCCACAAGGCCATTGTTCGGAGATTGAAGTTGTAAAATCATCATGAAGGATCTATATTTGCACAGTAAGAAGCCTTTGGGGGAGGGATTTGAGGGAATAACTGTTAAAATTTGGGGAAAGAGAGAAAACAAGACTGTAGAATCTGCTGCATTTGGGTTTTGGAGCACTCCTTATAGAGAAAGAAGAAAGATCAGGGGAGAGAGAGAGAAATGAGGATAATATAAACAGTGTTTTTCTCCCAAGTCCCAATTACCTACAAAGATAATATGGGGATTAAAAAATATTGCAATGCAGATTTTAACGAAAAACTAACAAAAAGGGGATTTTGTCTCACGGTCATAATACAAGGGGTCTTTGTGGGAAAACAAAGTACATGAAAACATTTTCATTGAACATCACTTTAACAATAATAGATTAAATAGATTAACTAAAATTAAGATGTGATCACGAGTGTTAAAATGGACACCAAAGGTGTATAAAAATGGCCAGAATGCAGAAATTGGGACAGGAAGAAAGAAATAAAACTCTGAAATAAGGGCCATAACTGATGAACAGCTCGTACACTATAATGCTCCACTCGCAGCACAATGCTTGCACAAGGAAAGCCTTGCTGGGCCAGCGAGAGTTATGATGCAGAGATTCGGGCCTTGATCAGGAGACCGCGTTCTGTGAATCTATGGGTTTATGGAGTATGTGAAACTGCCAATCAGAAATGATTATGTCATTGGGGCGAGTAAAAAGTAACGTTAATGGAACTTTGGCTGTCAAAATAAAAAAAAAAAAGGAATTTCCTCTAGACCTGTATACGGGCTGGGCTGGGCTATGCTTTGCTTTTACATTAACAAAAATGTTTAGGTCCGAGCTTGAGTCTGACCCGACTATAAAGCTCAAAGCCTGGGCCCGAGTCTGAGCCTAACCCTGACTAGAAATTTGAAAAAAAAAGATTTTTTTTTAATTCAATTAAAATTTATTTTATTTATATTAAAAGACCTCAAAACCTAAAAAAAAATAATGAAAAGTTTTATTATTATTTGAAAAAAGAGAAGAAAAATATATTATATATGTTTTTTTATTATATAAAATATATTATCAAATCGAGTTTTGAAAAAATCCAAACCCTGCCAAAAAAAATCGGACTCAAACTCGCGGCCCTGAAATTTTGTCCAAACTCGACTTAGATTGGATCGGACTAAGACCAGACCGGCCCGTCAGGCTACCCGACCTATGAACTTAGCACAGCAGCATCCATACGCGTCCTCACTCCACACCGGTGTCCGTAAACGCGGAAGCCATCGGCGACGAGAGGGATATTACAGGTTGAAGAACCGCAGTTCACACCGGCCCCTGTTTCATTGGAAGAAGAAGAAGAAGGGCCTGAGAACGGACGCTGGATGCTGGATGCCGGATACCGGATGATATCCCTCTCTTCGCCGGTGGCTTCCACGTTCACGAATGACGGTATGGAGTGGGGACGCCAGTGAATGCAGTTATGCTAGGATAAACGGAGGAAAATGAAAAAAATGGAGGGAGGGAGTTCGGAATGAGAACATGCGAACTCTAGTTTTTCTGTTTTTGTGTTGACGGCCAAAATCTCATTAACATTACCCTTTACTTGCTCCGACGACGTGGCCATTTTTGATTGACAGGTTTACAGATCCCATGAATCCACGAGTTCACAGTGAACGCGGACTCCTTGATCAGTGCCGGCCGCCGTTGAAGCAGTTTCAAAATATAAAGTTTTGCCCTTTACATACTTTGTATTCGTAGAAGGCAAAGCCTTTATTTTATATTATTTTGTATGTATTTGCACCATATTCTTTCCGAACTAAGGTTGAGTTTGGAAAGAGTACAAATATAAATTTATAGAGTACAAAATCTTGTATTTTATATTATTTTCTATATATTTGCATTATCCATATTTATATTTGTACTCTTTTCAAATTGAGCCTAAAGACTACAAATACATGTGTATAGTGCAAAACATTGCATTTTGTATTTACAATATATAATAATAATAATAATAATAATAATAATAATAATAATAATAATAATAATAATAATAATAATAATATAAGGTTTAGTAATATAAAATACAAGATTTTGCATTGTACATATTTATATTTATACTCTTTCCAAATTGTCTAAAAGCCAAGAAATTATCAATTATAACTCTGCCTCTTAACCTTATGTAAAATTATCAATACAATTTTTTACCCCAAAAGAAAACTGGTAGATGGGCCGATGGGGAACCTAAGAATGCATTAACCAGTGTCCAAAGGGTACATCAAAGATAGAGGGGGCATTAAGCACCACTTGACACCAAAACACAGATCGACACAAAAAAGGAAGATAAAACAAATTTAGGCCTCCTACAAGTGGGGATGCCATGAAAATCTTCTGTAAGCGTAAGCAAGATACCAAATCTCTGGAGATGAACGAGGGGGAGGAAAAGAGAGCAAAGGATGCCTCGTTAATCCCTTTGTTGGCCAGGCAATCAACACATTTGTAGAATGCAAAACCTTATTATATTTTATACCATTTTGTATTTATTTGCACTGTATTCTTTCCAAACTGATTGTATTCCTTCAAATTAATAAATTAAGGCCATGCTTGGTTCAATTTTCATTCTTTTTCATTCTTACCTAAAATGAAATTCTAAGATGAAAAAAAATGAGTAAAAATGGGAAGAATGAGAAAATATTACTATGAATCAGACGCTTTTTTTCCAAAAAATGATATATTTTATGGCAAGAATGAAAATAAAATTTTAACCTGTTTGGTTACAAATTTCATTCTCATTCATTTTTATTAATCAAAATAATAATATAAGGGTTAAAGGTGTAAAACGTGTCATGTCGGGTCCACATAAAGTACGGGTTGTGCCGTGCTGCTCTCCCCTGGGATAACTTGGGGGTCGGCCCGACACATCTCACGGTCCAAGCCCGTGCAGGCCCGTGCTGTGTTGTAGGCCGGGTTGGCTCGTGGGCCAGGCTGGGCCAAAGCTATTTATTTAAAAAATTGAAAAAAAAACTTAATATTCTAATTTTATATGAATTTTGATGTATACAATTGCTTATATATCGGGCCGTGGGCGGTACAACCCGATTTACACCTCTAATAAGGGTGTCAATGGACCAGTTTTGGATTGGCTCCCATGCAATCCAAACTCAATTTAGACGAATTGGACGGACCAACAAGACATATTGGATTGGACCAATCCGGTCCAAAATATTTATAAGATTGGATTGGAACATTCGGCTTATCTGTAATAGAATTTTATATTGGATTGGATTGGATTAAGCCAACATCTGGTCTATTGATATAAGGTAAGAATATAGGTGCCGATGGACTAAGTTTGGGTTGAAACCAATCTAAATCAAAACAAATTTGAATAGATTGAATAGTCTAGACATTGAATTGGACTGGATCAGATTGGACCAAATCAATCCAATTGGCACCCCTACATACAACACTCAATGGAAAATATATCATGGAATCATGTGGCCCCACATCAATAACACAATATGAAAAAGGACAAAAAAAACTTGAGAAACTTTTATAGTTTGCTGCATTAAAAATATATATAAAAAAAAAATGAAAAAAAGCAATGTATACCATCAAAATGAGTAATATAAAGAAGTAATACAACACTCTTCCTCACACTCTCAACCCAGTCCCAACACAAGGCTGGAAAAAACAAACCCAGCAATGCTTTAGTAAATCGGTCATGCTGCCATGGTGGATTATGTCATAATCTTACATAACATAACAGTTCTTATTTTGTCTGCTAA
Organism: Nelumbo nucifera; assembly: GCF_055504915.1. Lineage (NCBI taxonomy): Eukaryota > Viridiplantae > Streptophyta > Magnoliopsida > Proteales > Nelumbonaceae > Nelumbo > Nelumbo nucifera. Next base: position 65,556,778 of record NC_142649.1, read on the forward strand.
ACGAAAGATTCTGTTGAAAATTGGTGGACCTATTTTAGTAAATACATGCACGCTGTTACCGTGCCAGTATTAAAGTTCAAGTGGGTGTATGGCCTACCGTAATTAGGCAAATAAGGGAATCTCTATATGGGTATTAAATAAAAGCTAGTTTGCATTTGTTTATCTATTCTATCATTAAGTAAATACTTGATTATATAACCGTACAATTGCTCATAAAAATTCTACCCATATAATATTACAGTCACACATGGAAAATATTTCATCCCCTAAGCTCTAACTACAATAAGATGCATCCAATTATTGTTGTCTGTGTTCTCAACTTCACATGGACCTGAATGGATGCCTGTAAAGCACCATCTATATCAGTCAACAAACTAACCACCTTCAGGGTCATTCCCAGGAACCTAACTGCATATGATCCACAGACAAACTAGCTAATAGGGATGAACTGATCCAATTATTGCTTTATTATATGGACCACACTGCTTGTTAGTTACTTGAATGTTTTTCCTTTTGTCATTTGGGGTTCCACCAAAATTTGGTTTCCACAAGCTTTTTTTAATGTAGGCTACAAAAGTTAGGTGAAATGAACATGTGAGCCATATAATCTCACCTTCTACTAGCATGTGCCCCATTTTATGACCTCAACTTCCATCAAATGAGAGGCTGACGTTTCTCTCTTCTCTTGTGAAAACTTTTTCATACAAACTCTAATATAAATGGATTTATGTAAGATGTAATGTGTACTTTGTTTCTGGTAAGAAAAATTAGTGTCAAGAACTAACATGTTATGCTATTCTAAACAAGCTGATTCCACTTTGAAGGACAAGCACAACTGCCCTTCTCCTTTGAATCTCTCTCTCTCTTTTGGTAGCTAAGACTGAGTTTAAGTTTTGTTGGTAGAGATTCAAGAAAATGCAACGGGTATACCTTAAAAATGCATGTATTGGAGACTGATTGTAGAAACTTTAAGGTTATATTTGGTTTGGAGGAAAAGGTAGGAAAAGGTAGAGAAACCTTTAGAAAGCTTGTATAGACTTCTTTACCTTTCCCTACATTTTCTTTCAAACCAAACACATCCTAAAGGTCACATTCATGTTTCTTGCACCAAGGGGTAGGTCTAATCATTCTAGTTGAAATGGTTATCATATATGTGTCAATGTGTGGTGTGAAAATACGTATCTCTCACTAGGGGTGCTACTTGGACGGGCTTGGATTGGGCTTTTGTCAAAACTACAACACGCCTGACCAAAAGCTCGAGGCTGAAACAGTGCAAAATGCTAATTTGGACCAACCTAAGTTGCACCCCTATCCCTCACCAATTTGTAGTGATCAACCCAAAAGATTTTTGATAGAAACAACAGTTAATAGTACCAAATGCAACATTAGATTTTAAAACAATGTTAGTGTATTACTGGTCCCAGTCTCAAACCCGCCCAATCCAACTCGAGCTTTTGTACAAATTGGGATGCCTTTTATCACGAAAATTGAAAATCAGGCTTGAATCCAGTGGGTTAAAAGTCGGCATGCTCCTTTCTCACTGGATTGCCCTCCACTTTAAGAGCCACTTGGGCCGAACCTTCCCACAAAGAAAAAGTCCGCATGCTCCTTTCTCTGTTCATTAGCCATGTGATCATGAATTCATCATACCTGATTAAGCGTGATTTTTTTCTTCAATGACATCACGACATGACAGGACGGTCCCATGATATCTCAGCACCATGCGGACAGTTGTAGATCTTATTAAGTTAAGGAGGTATACGCTGGAATCAGTCTGAGCACTTCGTATATAGCTCGGGCACCTCGTTCAAGGCTAATCTGTGGTATCTCGTCACTACCAGATTAAGGACCTTGGCGTGAGGAGTGGCCTCCTCCAAAGGACTTACTGACCTGATTGAGGTCCAGGTGGTGACCCAGAAGATGTGCTTGTCGACCTCCTCTACGTGCGTCTTATCACTCCTGGGTCCTTCAAAAGTCAGTTTTTGCACAAATCGTTCCGGAGGTAACAAGATAAGGCACAAAAGCCTAGTCCACATGTCAAACTACCTCCAACGACTTCGGGCCAGTAAGTCACATCCTCCTGGAGATCTCGGATGCAGTGCGTGAAACTCATGCCAACCGACGCCTATATAAAAGCATAAAGGTGCCCCCGTTTTCTAAGAAAGGTACACGCAACTCAGCTCTCACACACTCTAGCTCTCTAGCTTTCTTGTTATCAAATATCAATTCGCTGATTTAAGTATCAGAGTGCCCACCCCATATCAAGCAACCCGAACACTCTGATTTCTTCTTTTGTAGGTCAGCTAAGCAACCTACTCAATTCAATGTCTGAACTGTCTGCCAATAGCTAGGGAGCACCAGATTGTGCACCATCAATACCAACTAATTGGTCAATGGTAGCCAGTTGGTCCCACCCATATGAATTGCCGCATCATCATCCAGAAAGTCAGAAGTCTGACTCTCAATGTGTTTAAGGGTGCAAAGCAAAGAGATTTTGTCAAAATTCGAATGAACCCGAACCGACCCCGGAGCAATGTATAAACTATAAACTCGGCCGACCCAAAATATATCTTGTTGCGTATGAAAGCTCCCTGCCCTACGACCCCTACCTAACCTTTATGTATGCATGTAATTATTATTCACACTGTTTTATCTGATATTCAAACTTTAGAACTCAATCCACCAACACACCGTAAACATAATGATATCATATCCTATGAATCAAATTACTAGAAATCTATTCTATATATATAAAGCATGGCCTCTCCTTGCTCTAAATTCCTATTATAATTATTTTTTTTGTTCTTTTTATTCTACCTAATTGCCCATTAAATTAATAATGAAACGACATAGGCAATAACCCCTAAGATTGTATCATCGGCCCACAAGGTGTGCCCCTACAGTTGTGATCACATGCACATCTCAGTATGCATTGGGAATATCTTCCATATTTGTTATTGGGTTATGTTCCCAATACACGATCGGGATGTGCTATAGAGCGCTTGTGGGCCATTGAATTGAACTCATAATCCCCTTATCTTATTCCTAAAATCTTTCTCTCTCTCTCTCTCACACACACATACACACACATGTTCCCAATCAACTAAATCATCTCTTCCCCTAAAAGTTCTCCTAAACTATCTCCCCCACCTAAAACTTCCTCCTAAAACATCTCCTAACCTATCTCACTATAAACAGTCTAATTCTAATTCTTCTTTCCCAACTCCCTTTCTCTCTTTTTTTAACTAAAATACTAATAAGATGAGTAAAAGAAAATCTAAAAGCCTAATAAGAATGAAATAAATGATACCATAAGACAAATAATAAAAGTAACAAAATTTAATAATTAAAAAATTATTATAATTATACAAATAATGCTTTTCATATCGTCATTGAAAATTTAATAATTAATTATCATAATTTTATATTATACTATAATGATTTTAATTTAAAAATGATTAACATAATAGAAAAGTCAAAATAAATTACTAATTGTTTAATTTATTGTTAAAATTAATTTTAGTAATATTATACTTAATTTATAATAACAAATTCTAACAAGATTACAAATTTTAAACAATAATAAACTTAAATATAATATCATAACTTAAATTATGCATCAATAACAATTTAATAAAAGTAAAAAAATTATTAATTTAAACCCTATTTAAATTCAATTATAAAATAATGAAAAATAAACACAACAAGATGAGTTCAATATGGGTTTAACTTCATCCTACCTAGGTCCCTCATTTTGCCACATCATCTGGCTCTTAACCTTTGGCCATGTCACCCTACTTCCCATTTCAATGCTATAACAAAGTTGGAAATTTTCCAAACATTAAATGTATAAGATGATTAAAATAATGAAAATATCAATTTATTTTGATATTTTATAATTAATTATTCATAAAATACATACATATTTAAAAATTAATTTATTCATATTAATAGTTATTGAATAATCAAATTTTAATATTTAAATATTAATTTATTATTATATGAAATTAATTTTGTATTAGTATTATCTGGAATTGATAATTATTACATGAAGTTTTTAGTAATTTAAAGATACTTATTTATTTTTAAAATTAAAAAAAAAAACTATTTTTTAGAAACTTTTAGGTAACTTCAGAAAATTATTGATTTTGAAATTTAATTTTGGTAATAAAAATGATTTATTGATATTTTCATTTATATTGGTTCTTTTTGTATTATTAAATTGAAAAATATTGGGGAATTTTAATATTAATAATTTATATTTAGGTATTTTTAATTTAGTGATTTCCATAAACTAAATTTCATGTTTTTGGTAAGTTAATTTAAAAAATCTATTTTTTTGAAAATTAATTTTTCCATATCAATAAATTTTGAAAGTTTTATTCATAAATTTTTGAAAAATAATTTATTTATATTAATATTTGTACTAAGGATTTTTAAGATATTTAAAATTTTCTTTCTATTTTTTTATTTTTTGTTGTGCAAACAATAATAAATTATAAATAGATTTTTTTATTAATATAGTTTTATCACCCTATGTCAAAGTGTCAATTGGTTGGTTGGTAAGGTCTCAAATTGGTTGTAGGAGAGACTTAGGCTCAATTTAGAAGGAGTACAAATGTAAATATATATAACATAAATATATACAAAATAATACAAAATATAAGGTTTTACACTCTACATATTTGCATTTGTACTCCTTCCAAACTCAGTCAGATCAAATCCATCTTGCACTAAGGTTGGGAGGCTTTATGGGTGTAGGGATGATCCCCCCTCCCCCCTCCCCTCCTCCCCCCTCCCCTATCTGCCAAAAAAAAAATTCCTGAAATATTTTATTTTCCCGTACATCTATCGCACGGGGCCCTACTAGTTACAATAAGTAAAACAAGGAAATGTTGAGAGGCTAGGGCTACAAATAAGCTGGATTACATTTGGTTTGAAACCGAATTCAATTTGGTAAGAGCAAGATTCAGATATCTCCTAACTACATTTTACACGTAGCAACATGAATACTTTATGGCACTTCGTCACCACACGTGGCAAGACCGCTTAGATAGCATTTCAGATCATTGTTGGCAGCTCAACCCTTAAGGGCCGAGTAACATCAGATCTTCAACCTAGAACAAATTCAGGAACGTACTCCCGACCTAGTACATCTGACTTGAGCTACCTCTGACCTGTAGGATGAGCACACTCTTATCTCCGTTAACATAGATGGGCCATTATGCGAACTCGGGGCCACTTGGCGGTGGTTCTGTGTTGGAACTCCAACTCCCACTTCACAGGGAATTGGGTTCGATATACCCGTGGACTGCAGATGTGTCTTCCTCAATCGCCTGGACATGTCCACTAAGACTGGCTGCCTATTTCGCCCTTCACAACACGTTCAGGCTGAGCCATGAACCCTATATGATGAAGGGCGATTTGGCCGTCTAGTAATATTACGTCACATGGCGGGTGCTTAGTACCTCAGTGCCATGTAGGAACCTCGGCTTAGGATTAGTTCGACGATCTCGAGATTAGGTCATCCATCACAGGTTCAGGCAAGGGACCCTGGCATAGAGGCGACCTCTCTTTGTCAATTTGGCTAGAATGCAGTTGGCGACCTATAGGACATGGTGGCCGACTCCGGTTACGAGTGAGTTATCGTCTTTGACTTTTCCGGGATCACGATGCTTGACTGTTAGACCTATTTTTTCGCATCGTCTGCATTAGAGTTGATCGGACGGGCTTTATTCCTCTGTGTGGATCACGTATCTGGCTGAGAGATCTCCTCTGACATGGCAGACATGATTTCCCGGTTTCTTACACCTATATAAAAGTGTCCCCTCCCTTAGAGAAGGTATGCACGATTTAGCTCTCACAGTTCACTAGCTCTTTTGCTTTTTAGTTCTCTCCAAAATCTCTAATTCGTTGATTGAAGCATCGGAGTGCCCGACCTAAATACTCTAATAGTCCTTTTACAGGTCGACCCAGTGAACTCGGCATCCGAGATGCATTCCAACAGGAACTGCCAGATCATGCATCATGTGTTTGGTTGTCAAGAAAGGATGAGATGAGATGGGATGAGAAAGGAGCCTGAATTTGGTTGCTGAGACTAGTTATCCTATCAAACCTGTTTGGTTGCTGATAAGAGAGGAGCCTGAGTTTGTAACTGGTCGATTAGAGGTTTAGAGTCGAGAGCAAACCCTATAATCTGATGAGATGAGAACTCAGAAGCAGCCCTAGAAATCTAAAATGAGAAGCTGTAGTCGATTAGAGAGGTTTTAGAGAAACATGCCTCTCAATTTGAAAAAAAAAATAAAAAACCCTGCCATTACTGTTTTTAAGGATTCAGGAGAAATCGGCATGCTTTCTTTTGATAACCAAACAAATCCATCGTTATCGGCTTCTCAGGGAAAGAAGACACCTTGTCTGCCTCCGATAAGCAAATGGAACAGCCGTTGTCAGCCCCCGAAGGAGAAGTCATTGTATTGTCTTCTAGTAATGAGAAAGCGTAATCACCGTTAGCTTCCGAAGGGGAAGCTACTGTCAACGAGCTTAAGAGAAGGAGATACTGTGTCCTGTTCGGACGGGTAACCAAAGAGCTCCACGTATGAGTTCAAGAGAAGAAGGAACCGCTTTGTCTTCTATCGGTGACCAAGCAACTCCCTAGCTACCTTCTATCGGTGACCAAGAGAGTAGAAGCTACCGTACCTTCGCTGGAGATGAAAGTTTCATGTGGTCAGAGTTCGGACCGTTGCTGGGGTAGGAGAATGGAGATGAGAATAGTGTGCCCTCGATAGATTTGTCCCATGTTGTCGCAGTGCTCACACCTATGTGATGAGACCATCCCAATTTTTGAAAAGAGAATTCTCGTCACATCCCATTATTTCGCCTAAAACAAATGAGAAAATAAAAATCTTCGACGAATATTCTTTTTTTTTTTCTCATCCCAATCCTACAAACCAAACATACCATTAGGTAAGCTATCATCGTCTGAGAGCACCTATTGCATTTTGATTACTGCACCTACTCCTTGGACATCTCAGCATCCACTGATTTAAACGTCTGAATCCATAGCCTGTGACGTCCACTTGGGCCCTTTACTTGCTGTTTTAGACTTTTGATCTTCATCAATTATATATTATTTATATCATATCATCAAAGTTTTTCTTTAACAATTCAAAATCGAATCCAATTCGAATCGGATATCCAATAAAATATATATTGAAAATTCGACATATATTTATCAGATTTAGATCGGTCGAATTTCTTATCGAGTCTACCAAAAAAAAAAAGATTATCGAGTCGAATCCGATCTGTTTGCAGAATTGCAGAGGTAAGGCTGATGCAGACATATTTCAGAAAAGATCCGGATCCCATGTGAACTGCCCAGTGGTAATCCGTCGCAAAGGTCTATTCATCTGCTCACCAGACAAACGGGTCCGGATAATTCTATTTTGTATGCTCTGGAATGAAGGATTATTGTTGAGTGCTTCGGATACACTGTGACGCTGTAATGGATCTTCCGAGAAATTGATCAGGGCTTCTGCTGCATTGTCCTTCATGAGTTCTTCTGATTCATCCGGCAACGAACTAATGAGAAGTGGAATCACCCCTGCACCGACCAAAGCAATTCGATCTCCCTCGTCATAGGTCAACTGGGCAACAACCCCAGAAGCCTTGTTTCTAATATTAGAATTCCCATCTCGCAAAAGCTCAACGATGATCGGAATTGCACCAGACCGTCCAACAATGGATACAGAATACTTGTAAGTTGACAGGTTCCACAAAACATCCAGAGCTGTAGCCTTGGCTCCGTCATCACCTCCTCGGAGAATCGTCACCAAGTGTTGGGCTATTGATATTGCATTTTCTTCTGCAACAGCTAATACACAGAAAGCATCCGCTGCAATTTCTTTACCAAGGGGCTCAGCTCCCCTGAGAAGATCTGCATACCAAGGAATGGCTCCAGCTTGGGCTACAGGTCTGATATAATCAACATGGGATGCGATTATACCAAGAGCATTAGCAGCAACCAACTTAGTCGACGCATCTCCAACCCGCAGCAGCTCGACGAGTAGTGGTATGGCACCCAAGCCGACGAGCAACGGCCGTACTCCCGTCGTTACCGCCAGCAACCCAATTGCCTGTGCAGCTCTGGCTCTGGAAACCATTCTTCCACGCCGAGCAGATTCAACGAGCAAAGGGAGGCCACCGAAACCGATGATAACTCTCCTCACTTCTCTCAGTAATGCCAATGCACTTACGATCTCTAACAAGTAACGCCTGGTATAATCCGTGCATGAAGCGAACAATTGGAGAACAACCTCCAAGCCATCGCTTCTGGCTACTATTGCGCGATTAACGCTAGCAAAGGTGACGAGTCCCCAGAGACATTTGATCAGAACTCGTCGGGAGCTAGCTTCTGCGGCCTGCGGCAATAGTCTCAAGAGGCAAGGAATGGCACCCGATTGGCCAATGACTACGGCCATTGAACCATCGCCATGACGGGCAAGGCGGTTCAAGCAAAACGCAGCAGCTTCTTGAATCGAAAGACTCGAATTGTTCAAAGGTGTAGCAAGAAGATTTACGAGGATTGGCACGCTGCGCGATAATACGTTCTCAGGTGCATACTTGGAGAGACAGCCGAGCTTGACGGTGGCTAGTATTTGCAGAGTCTCACTCCCACGAGCGATATGTTTCTCGTACAGATTAAGTGCTTCATTCCAATCCGTAGCTTGGCTTCTATGTGGATGATCCATGGAAGGACTAACTGACATACGTCAGAACTTTTCTGAAATCCACCACCACTAGAGACTGGATTCAATAACTCATATACAGATTACAAAAGCATAGGCCTCCGATATCAAATGCTTTCAAATAGATGGTGAGAAAACTAAAGTGAAGCAATAGAAGAGTAGCTCTAGGGTCGAAGGAAAGATATGTGCATCAAGGTGAGAAATTACATGCCAACTGCTGTCTTGATAAAGAGGAGATGAGTGGTGCAAATGAACAAATAAAAAAAAGGGTAAAATACAAAAACTTTCCCTAAGTTTCTGAATCATAAAAACCTTCTCTATAATTTCATTTTAACAATAACCTCCCCGCTACTTTTAAAAAATTTGACAAAAATCTTCATTCCGTCAATAATTATGACGAAAAACGTTAAAACCATGATCCGATCTTTTCAAATACCTATTTTACCCTTTCACACGTTAATGATTTTCTTGGTTCTACTGAGATTGACCTATTTTACCCTTCCTGCAGCGAAAGACACCTTCTCCCGATGAAACCGAAACCTTGGACGGTTCACACCGATCCCCTGTTTGAGCCCGTCGCCGATCACCATTTCTTCGATGGTGACGGCATGGTTCACGCTGTTAGCGTCCAGGAATGATCCCCTGTTCGAGCCCATAGCAGCTAGCTACGCTTACCGCTTCACTGAGACGCGACTGAACTTCCTCTGCGGCGGAGAACAATGGATCCTTCTCCCACTGGTCAAAACTCGAAGCCATGTTCTATTAGTCGAATTTCGGCCGTTTTTCAGTCAAATCGACCTCATAAACTGAGGTTCCATCCGGATTCAGCAATCCCCAGTGCCGTTTAGTTCCCGATCCACCCTTCTGGTTCTCATTGTACAACGCGAAAATGAATGTCGGTATTACTACACTTGGACGGGCTGGAGTTTCGATTGCTAGTTTGGACGTCATTCTCTGGATTAGATTTCGGTTATATGTAGCTGAGTTGAAGATGTTCACTCCGATCTGGTCGACGTCTCCGGCATTGGGCCACCCTGTTTCGGCGATTACCAACCGAATGATCGCGAACCCAAGCTTGGTCATGGCGAAGATAACCGAGTCGAGCATCTGGTCAAGGAGGTTGGTGTAGGTTAAGCCACTTCGCGGGTCGGTGTAAGTTTGGTTCCCTTTGAAAAGCGCATGGTCGAGATTAATGTTCGTGGGATCGCCGGACCAGGGGAAGTGAGGGTAGGCGTCGAGGAAGAAATAGGATTTGGTTCGGTTCAAGAACTATAATAGAGGCTACATCACCGGTATGGAGATATCAGATCGAAACGTTACGTTCGACGGTGGGAAGGACGATTGAAGGACATCCATGGTAGTTGTAGTCCCAATTTTGATGTTTACCGATCTTGGGAGAAGCTGAAGATTTCATTATCGACAAGGAGGTAATGAATCAAGGTTTTGGGGTAGAAAGGAACGATATTGGTTCTGATAGAGCGCAATCCGGCCGGTCTTAGCTGTCAACGATCCTGCCTCTGACTGGAGCAACAGGTGCCTGAAACGGAGAAGAAGGTGAGGAATTTCCGGGGAGGAACCCGGTGAGATTGCTCCGAAGCTCAAGTTAGTATTTTCTCAAAGGCAAGATCCAAACCAGATAGCGCAAAGTTATCACATACCTCTCTTCTTGGGGGGAAGGGGGCCTTTTATAACCACTTCGTGCACTCACTCCTAAACTTCTATCAGGTCGGGTACAATTACCCCTGCGCTTCTGCCAGTTCGGGTGTCATCACCTCTGCTGGGGCAGAACCGCCACTGCTCTCTTTGTCGGAGCCGTCTCTGTAACTGGAGATGGCGGTGGCAGGTGGCCGTTGAAATGCGGCTTTCAAGCATCAGACCCCAAGTCAGTTAGGTGCGCTGCCTCAGGATACGGACTCCTTCGGTGTCAGGTACGGTACGGTTGTTCAGTTCGGCATCCTAGAGGCGAAGTGCTGGAGTGGTGTGCGGAGTGGTCTTGAGTTCGGATGGAGGTGTGGCCCAAACTGCCATGGGACGGGCCAGTTCGGGTTGTTTCGTAAGGCTCGGGGTCTAAGGGAGAGCTCGGGTTCCTTGTGGGGAGTTCGGGCTCCTTGTAGGGAGTTCGGACCGCTGGTTCCTCCTTTCGGAGCTTGCGCCTTGGGCGTGCTTTTGTGCCGAGTTGTTGCCTTTGCCACGTGTTGAGTGGTTACGAGGTCGGGCCAAATCTTCCTTCATCAATTGCCCCCCACTCCTCGTGCAAAGGGACCTGCCTTGGCGCGGGGAGTTCGCAAGGTGGTGGGTGGATTTGACCCGTACTTCGAACTTGTTTGATTAATAGCGCGAAGTGCGCGTTTGCCAGGATTTTTCCAAGTTCCTCAAGCGCTAAAAAGTCAGAAAACACGCCATTCTATCTATAAATGCTGACAGACGTGACAACGCACGTTTATTTCAAAATTTAAAAAACGCGCCACTGGGAGACGTGACAACGGGCGTCTTTTCAAATTTGAAAAAACGCGCCGCTGCCGCCTTTAACGCGAGGAGACATGCGTTGGCGCTCTTTCAGTTTCAAAAGGCATGTGGCCAGTCACGTCTTGGTCTCAGGAGAAGTGCGGTCAGCGTGATTGCGGGCCGTTGGATTCGCTTTGATCAGAACCGTTGATTTTTGGTTACTGTGGGTACAAATAGTGGGGGACCCCAATCGCTTTGTCACTCCTGCGTTTTGCTTCTTGAGCTCGCGTCCAAGTTTCAGCTTGCGTACAAGTCTTTAGCTCGCGTTCAAGTTCCCGTAGTCCGTTTGCTTTTTCCGGGTGAGTACTTTCTGGGAATCCTTCTCCTCCCAATGTCTAGCTCGGATAGCTCAGACAGTTCTTCGAGTGGGTCAGATGCAGGTTCTACGAACCGAGCTGCATCCCCCGATAGCCCTAGTGAACCCGAGGTAGAGCTCGAGGAAGAGTTCAAACCCGTAGGCTGAGTCGCCTCGGGTAGTTTGGCGTCCTCCTCCCATCGATGTCGGACGTTAGACAAGTTTGGGCCCTCGACCAAGACGCCTGAGGGGCTTCACTCCCTTATTACCCAGTTCAACTTGCCTAGGGAGTACACCTATTTCATACCCTCGGGCAGTTTCCCTTGGGAACACGGTCCTAATGAGATCGTGGTATTCCAGGAGCAGCTCGTTGCTGGGTTGCGCCTGCCTTTTCACCCCCTCAATGTCGAGGTTATGAACCACTTCGGTGTTACCGTCGGCCAGCTTCACCCGAATTCTATTCATAACTTGGTGGGGACAACCTCCCTATTTTGCGAACAGATCTTGCCTTTAGACCTGGAGATCTTCTCTTCCATTCTAATGCTTAAAAAGCAAGCGGGTCCCCTTCCCGGGCTAGGCGGGCGTATTACCTGTCTCCTCGCCCGGGTTTTAAGCTTTTACACGATCTTCCCAACAAGGTCCCGGCGTGGAAACGAGACTACTTCGGGGTGCGAAGTGCATTGGGGTGGCCGTTCCAAATCGGGTGGGGGATGGATGCCCCTGATGCCGGTGTTACGCTTGATAGGGAGACGGCGAAGGGCCTTCGGGAATGGACACGGCTTGGGCTAAAATGACACCATTATCTGACGGAGGCCAAGCTCATCGAGGCCGGTCTGAGTTCGGGTAGGTTTCTTATTCAGAGGCTTGCCTTTTGTTTTGCTCTATTCTTTCGTTTTCCTGATGCCGAGCTCTTTTTGCAGGTGTGTTGGACTTAAAGAAGACTCGTGGTGGGAACCTGTTTTACGCCATGAAGAGGAGGAAGTGAGTCGCCAAACGAACTCGTGTCAAGCTGCCCCGAGATGCGGAACCCGAGGTACCAGACTACCCGTCAGTGGATCCGCCCAGGGAGCCCGAGATGGCCCCTCCAATGCAAGAAGCGGTAGGGGCCCCTTATGCCGAGGCTACTTACACGGGGGCTCCCACTTACTCTGAGTCTGCTTATACGCGAGCTGGGCCTTCAGGCTCGGGAGCCCAAGGCGAGTTCAGGAGCGTGTTGTCGCCGAACCACGCTCTTCAGAAGAGTAGGGAGGCCATTTATCCTAAGGAGGTCACGGCATGGACCGAGCTCCCTTTGAACCAGGTAGCTTGTCGTGCTGCCACTCATGCCATGGTGGTAAGTCAGCGATTTCTTGTCGGGCTCTTTGCTTTTATCTTTCTTGCTATCGTTCTTTTGATCATTTGTTATTTTTCCTTTGGTAGGTGAATTCTTCTATCCATGCCTTGGCGGCCCAAGTGGAAAGGAGCTCAAGGCAGGCGCGAGCTGCTGAAGAGGCTTCCCGTGTTGCCAAGGCGGCTTCTCGAGCTGCTGAGGCGGCTTCTCGCATTGCACAGGCCAGGCTGGCGAGGTCTCAAAGAGATACCGAGGCCATGGGAGTTGTGGTGAAGCATATGGCGGACCTGAGGCTGGACTTGCAGCATCAGGTTGAATACCTTCAAGAGGATATTAGGGAGATAACAGAGATCTTTTCTCAAGGCATCGAGGATGCCAAGAAGAAGGCCGTCGATGAATATATCGCCTCGTCGCGCTTTAACGACCTGATGGTGGGCTCATACAGAAGGGGCTTTAAACTGAGCCAGTGGATGATCCGGAATACGTACCCCGAGCTCGATGTTAGCGCCATAACCACTTCGCGCATTACTCAGGAGATGGCCAACGCTGTTGACGGTGAGCCCGATTCTGAGGACGAGGCAGGACCTTCGGGAATCGTTGAAGTGCCTTCTGATGGTGAAGAAGTACCTCCAGGCCTGTGAGCTCGCTTCTGTTGTTTTTTTTTTTTTTTGGAAATGTACACAAAGTATTTTGCACTGGAATGATTTTCTTTTGGTTAAGTGTTGGTCACTCTTTCCTCCGAACTGGCCGTATTGCCGAACTGACCATATTAGTTCGTTGTTGGCACTTTGCCTGAGCTTTTAGTTGGCATTTTTTGCCTTTGCTTGCCCATGCCAAGGTCCTTGTTAACTCGGCATCCTAGCCCTTTGGCTCTGGTAGCGACTTAGTCCACTTCGCTTGGTGGTCTATAGGTAGTATCGCCTCAAGTTAACGACGTTCCATGCTCGGGGTACTTGTTTGCCCTCTAAGGTTTCGAGCTCGTATGCTCCCCCGAGCGCTCTCTTTACTCTGTAGGGCCCTTCCCAATTCGGTCCAAGTTTGCCTATGCCGGACTCGAGTGCCATGATCTTACGGAGAACCAGATCGCCGACGCAGAAGTTTCGCTTTTTTACTCTGGCATTGTAGTACCGAGCTACACTTTGCTGGTAAGCTACGGTCCGGATGTACGCGAGGTCTCTTACCTCGTCTAGTAGGTCAAGGTTGATACGTAACTCGTCTCCATTTGTCTGATCGTCATATGCTTCTAGTCGCAGTGTAGGTATTTCGATCTCCGCCAGGATTACCGCTTCAGTGCCGTAGGTGAGGTTAAAGGGGTCTCTCCTGTGACAGTTTTTTTCGTAGTTCGGTGAGCCCATAGGATGCTTGGTAGCTCGTTCGCCCACAACCCTTTAGCTCGGTCTAGTCACGCTTTCAATCCGCAGAGGATAGCTCTGTTCATCACTTCTGTTTGACCGTTTGCCTGCGGGTGCACGACCGATGTGAAGTTCTGCCGAATCCCCATATCTTGGCACCATTCCTGAAACTTGATATCTTCGAACTGCTTGCCATTGTCGGAGATCAGTACCTGAGGTAACCCGAAGCGACATACTATGTTCTTCCAGAAGAAGTTCTGTACGTTTCGAGTTGTAACTGTTGCAAGAGGTTCAGCTTCTATCCACTTTGTGAAGTAATCTACCGCCACCACTAGGAACTTCCTCCCACCTGTTGCTGGCAGGAATGGCCCCAGGAGGTCGATGCCCTATTGAGCAAAGGGCCATGGGCTGGTGAGATACTTGAGGTCAGCGGCAAGCTGATGGTGGATGTTGGCATGCTTCTGACATTTGTCGCATTTTCTGACGAGCTCAACGGCCTCTGCCTTTATCGTTGGCCAGTAGTACCCTTGTCGAAGTGCTTTTTGGGCGAGGGCTCTACCCCCCAAGTGTTCGCCGCACAGACCTTCATGAGTGTCGCAGAGTACGAGCTCGGCTTCGGCAGGTCGCAAGCAACGCAGGTAGGGGAGCGTATAGGACCGTCAGTACAGCCGTTCGTCTATTATGACATATTTGGCTGCCTAGCGCTGCACCCTCCTGGCTGCATTGCGGTCCGCAGGGAGGGTTCCATCTAGCAAGAAGCTCGTGAGTGGGTCAATCCAGCTCGGCTCTGCTTCAAGGACAGGAGCGACCTCCTCTGCCCCACCGAGAATGCTAAGCCGAGGTAAGTCCTCTATGTACACGATTCTCATGGCGTTGTGACTGATGCTGGCTAACCGGGATAGGGCATCGGCCTTAGTGTTCTTTGACCTTGTGATTTGCCTGATGAAGTGTGACTGGAAGTTGAGCATAGCCTTCTTTACTTTTGCCAGGTAGGCGATCATAGTTAGCTCGTGTGCTTCGTATTCGCCCATAACCTGGTTGACCACAAGCTGGGAATCGCTGCAGATAACTATGTGTTTTGCCCTTACCTTTTGCGCTAGGTTCAGCCCGGCTATCAATGCTTCATACTCCGCGTCGTTGTTGGATGCCGCGAACTCAAAGCGCAGTGCGTATTCCAATTTCGTGCCACCCAGGCCACGCAGCACTATTCCAGCCCCGCTGCCCTGCTGGTTCGAGGAGCCATCTACGTGAAGGATCCAGGGCTCCTCATCCCAGTTCGCGTTTGGTCTAACCAGGAGAGATGCCACACTGGCTGCTACTTCACGGGGTTCAGACTCTATTGGCTTGGGAGCTCCGGGCTCAATTGGCCTCGGGACTTCGAGGCCGAACGTGCACTCGGCGATAAAATCTGCTAAGGCTTGGGCCTTAATAGCAATTTGTGGCTTATACTGGAGGTCGTACTCGCTGAGCTCGATGGCCCACTTCGTCAGCCGACCGGAAACCTCGGGCTTGAGTAAGACTTGCCTCAGAGGTTTGTCAGTCAAGATGATGGCAGTGTCAGCATGGAAATATGGGCAGAGTTTCTGAGCTGCAATTATCAGTGCGTATGCCAGCTTTTCTATCTGCGGGTATCTCGTCTATGCTTCCTGCAGAATTTTACTAACATAATAGATGGGTCGTTGGACCCGATCTACTTCTTTTATTAGTACCGAACTAACCACCTTATCGCATGCCGAGAGGTATAGTTCTAAGACCTCGCCCTCCTCGGGCCTGGTTAAGACCGGCACACTAGCGAGGTAGTTCTTTAGCTCGTCGAATACGAGCTGGCAGTCTCGGGTCCATTCAAACCCTTTGCCTTTAATTGCTTTAAAGAAAGGCAGGCAGCGGTCTGCTGATTTGGGCATAAAGCGGCTCAGGGCGGCTATGCGGCCATTTAGCCTCTGAACCTCTTTTACTTTTCGGGGTGGTCTCATATCTAGGATGGCCTTTATCTTGTCAGGGTTGGCCTCAATACCGCGTCGGTTGACGATGTACCCTAGGAACTTATCTGAGGTGACACCGAAGACACACTTGTTTGGGTTTAGTTTCATGCTAAATTGACGCAGAATTTGGAAGACAGAATCTAAGTCTTGTATTAATTCATGCGGAAACTGTGTCTTGACGACCATGTCGTCTACATAATATTTTATCTTCGTGCTAATTAAGGGCTGAAACAGCTTATTCACGAGTCTTTGGAAGGTCGCCCTAGCATTCTTCAGTCCGAAGGGCATGACCTTGTAGCAGTACAGGTCGAACTCGGTTATGAAGGTGGTTTTTTCCTCATCGGACTGGTCCATCCTGATTTGGTTGTAGCCCGAGTAGGCGTCCAAGAAGCTTAGCAACTCATGTCTCGAGGTCGCGTCCACTAGGCGGTCAATTATGGGGAGGGGGAAGCAATCTTTCGGGCAGGCTTGGTTTAAGTCGGTGTAGTTGACGCACATGCGCCACTTGTCGTTTGCCTTTTGCCTTTTTTACCAGCATTGGGTTGGCTACCCAGCTCGGGTAGTGAACTTCCCTTATGAAGTCTGCTGCGAGGAGCTTTTCGATCACCCTCCAGCGTTCTGGGGCTAAGTTGCATTTCTTCTGTCTAATGGGTCTGACTACAGGGTCAGTATTAAGTTTGTGAGTTATAAGGCCGGGGTTAATGTCGGGCATATCGGAAGCGGACCATGCAAAAATATCTAAATTTTGAAGTAAGAACTCACCAGTTCGGTTCGTAGAGGTTCCTGGACGGAAGCACCGATCTGTAGCGTCCGAGCTAGGTCCGCAGCTGAAGTTGGGATCGCGACCGTTTCTTCTGTGGGCGCAGCTCATTCTTCGCCTTGCTCCGTAGGTCGCTCCAATTCGAGGTCGTCAACCACCTTGGTTTTTCCCTTTAGGGCGGCAACATAGCACTTGCGGGACTCGATCTGGTCGCCCCGCGCTACCCCCACACCGAAGTCTATAGGAAACTTCATTGCCAAGTAATAGGTGGAGACCACCGCCCGTAGGACATGAGTGATTGGCCGCCCTATTATGGCATTGTATGGGGAGGGGGTCACAACCACCAGGAAATCATGGTTGAGTCTGACCGCACAGGGCCATGTGCCGACTTCCACTGGTACTGTTATTTTCCCGAGGGGCCTGACTTCCTCTCCGCTGAAGCCCACCAGAGGAGTGTTTGCGGGCTTCAGCTCGCTTCTCTGCAATTGGAGCTAGTCAAACGCCGACTTGAAGAGAATGTCCATTGAGCTGCCTGAATCAACAAGCACGCGCCTGACTTCGAAGTCGCTGATCCTTAGTTTGATGACAAGCGCATTATCGTGGGGGTAGTGGACCCCTTACGCATCGTCTTCCTTGAAGAAAATTGGTTCCTCCGTCTTTGGCCTCTTTGGAGGGTTCTGCTCTTCTCGGGCAGCTTCGTGAACTGACGCCCGGGCTGTTGCTGAAGTGCAACCCGCGACTATCGAACCTCCCACTATTACGTGGATGGTTCCCCGAACTGGCCTCTCTTCCGGAGGCTGTCTTTGCGGTAGTTCGGCCGGCCTGTCGCTGGACTCGAGAGCATCCTTACTGTGCTCCCCTTGCCGACCTGTCTTATTATTATTATTATTATTGCTATGCTGTACAAAATTTCTCAAGTACCCGCGACAAATGAGTCCCTCTATGAAAACTGCAGTATAAGTTTTTGTTCCTCTCTTTGGGGTTTCCTTTTAGGCGAGGTGGCCACTTACGTATGGGGCGTCTTTGATCGTCATCAAGATCTCAGCCCGCTTCGCATTTAAGGGTGTGTAGTTCATCCAAGCTGCTAAGGGAGCTCGGAAGGGATGGCTCGGCTTCGTCTCCCGAGCTGGGTCTTTCCTCCTCCTGTCATCTGGGTTGGAGGGCTCGCCTTCCCTCTTCCTTTTCTCGATCCCGCTCTCGATTCTCTGATTGATCTCTTCCTCTGTTCTCATGAATTTATTCGCGAGTTTGAGGAATTCAGCTACAGTCGCGGGCTGGCTAACTACCATGTGCCACTTGAACTCCTTGTGCGTCACTCCTCTCTTGGCTGCCGCAAGCTACACCGCGGGGTCTAGTCGCAGTATCTGCAAGCACACATCATTGAACCGCTTGATGTAGCCTCGGATGGACTCTCTTTCCTTCTGGACTACTCCGAAGTTGCTTTCCTCGGTTCTGGGGCACCGCTTGCTGGTAACGAAGTGTGCGGTGAAGACCTGCACGAACTGGGTCTAACTTCTTATCGACCCAGGGGCCAAGTTCCTATACCAGGTGCGAGCCACCCCCCTGAAGGTGGTAGTGAAGGCCACGCACATGCATGATTCACTGGCCCTTGCTAGGTGCATTTGGGACTGGAAGGCGTCGACGTGGTCATTAGGGTCGAGGGACCCATCATACTTGTCTAATGGGGGGGAGTTTGAAGTCTCTGGGCATGGGGACTGCAAGGAGTTCTGATGAGAGGGGGGAAGGAACTGAGAGAATAGGGGCAGCTTTTACCTCGTTCGAGCTTGTCTCTTCTTTACCTCTGAGCTTGAGTAGGATACGGGTGGCAGTTCGGCGACTTCGCCGACGTCTTCGTTGCTGAGTGGGCCTGGTACTGGCGTTGTTGGCCTCTGTGTTGCCGAGCTCGATGGGCCCGGAATGTTGGTAGCCCGCCGCTAGGACGCTGAATCGGTTATGTGGGCGGGAGCTCAGGCTTGGAGTGCCGAGGTGCTGACTTAGCGGGCGAGGTTCCCGATCCGCCGGCGAGTTGTGAGGCGGGGGAGATTTTTCTTTCCCTCCGGCCCAGGGATGAGGCCTGGCTCTTGGAGGGGTTCTGGAGTTGGGAGGCTTCTCCCCAATGAAGGCGTCCGCCCTGAGGGGAGGGCTTAACCGGCTTTGGAGCAGGGTGCCGAGGTGGAAGCTGTGGTTGGTTCAGAGGAGGCAGTTGGGGGAACTACTGCTGATAGTGATACAGAGAGAGGAGGTGCAGTACTTGGTGTTGCTAGAGCTGGTGCTGCTGGAACTGTTGCATTTGGGCTTGCATTGCCCGCATGCACTGCATCAGGTCGTCAAATTGGCTCTGGCTCGTCGCCAGGGGAACAACAGTTGGTTCGGTAAATGTTGTCTCGACAGGGAGAGGAAGGGGGATGTTCACGGCGGGAAGGTTCACTGGCGCCACTGTTCATGGCGCATTCAGGCTGGGGATCCCATCCACCGGAAGGGGGATGGTGAACTGTCCGATGCACACCACGGGGACTTGAAGTTGTTCCCCGGGGGCGTTCATCTCCGTGCTACGTCCGACATTGCTGGAAGAAGCCATGAGTGTTGGGGTTTCTTGGAAAAAAGGGGTTATGAGAGTTTTAGAGGGAGGCTTTTAGAAGTGAATTCCCACAGACGACGCCAATTGATGGAGTGCAATCCAGCCGGTCCTACCTGTCAATGACCTTGCCTTTGACTGGAGCAATAGGTGCCTGAAACGAAGAAGAAGGTGAGGAATCTCCGGGGAGGAACCCGGTGAGATTGCTCCGAAGCTCAAGTTAGTATTCTCTCAAAGGCAAGATCCAAACCAGATAGCGCAAAGTTATCACATACCTCTCTTCTTGGGGGGAAGGGGGCCTTTTATAACCACTTCGCGCACTCACTCCTAAGCTTCTATCAGGTCGGGTATGATTACCCTTGCGCTTTTGCTAGTTCAGGTGTCATCACCTCTGCTGGGGCAGAACCGCCACTGCTCTCTTTGTCGGAGCTGTCTCTGTAACTGGAGATGGCGGTGGCAGGTGGCGGTGGCAGTGGTCGTTGAAGTGCGGCTGTCAAGCGTCAGATCCCAAGTCAGTTAGGTGCGCCGCCTCAGGATACGGACTCCTTCGGTGTTAGGTACGGTACAGTTGTTCAATTCAGCGTCCTGGAGGCGAAGTGTTGGAGTGGTGTGCAGGGTGAAGTCTTGAGTTCGGATGGTGGTGTGGCCCGAACTGCCATGGGGTGGGCCAGTTTGGGTTGTTTCGTAAGGCTCGGGGTCTAAGGGAGAGCTCGGGCTCCTTACGGGGAATTCGGGATCCTTGTAGGGAGTTTGGACCGCTATTTCCTCCTTTCGGAGCTCACGCCTTAGACATACTGTTGTGCCGAGCTGTTGCCTTTGTCACGTGTTCGAACCCATTCGTTTACAAGGGACTGGCTTGAAGAAATGTTGGAGATTAATTGATTGGGAACCATGATTGATACTTGGATGTTGGTCCCTTCGAGGGCCTTCAGAATATCTGGGTTTGCATGTTTGACGCGACCTGCTTTCAGGGATTTGATGATCTCAATGGATCGAGACGGTGAAGGGAGGTTGTTGCCCAGCTGACCATAGTTGACGCCCATCTTCCTCGAAATCTCTGCATTTGTTAAAAGAAAAACGAAAAGGGGTTAGAGAGGAAGCGTAAAGAAACAAAACTTGTTTTCTAGTTTCAACAAAAACTTGCTTGTGTCCATTGACCAAAGTTTGCAGTTCATTGGAATTCCGTCATGACGGGAGTGAGAAACATACATCGATGAAGACTTGTGACTGAGGCTGAGGTTGAGCCTATGGGTGCAACAGATTTACCTCCGTGGAAGAAGGGCAACACCTAGCGAAGTAGTTGAAGATGATGAATAGTGTTTGAGGATCAGATACACATTCAGTCGTAAAAAGGGTAAAGTAGGTATTTTGAAAAAAATTATCATTTGTTTAATGTTTTCCATCAAAATTATTGACAGAAGGGAGGTTTCTGTCAATTTTTTTTTTTTAAATAATGGGGAGGTTTTACTAAAATGAAACTATAAGGAAGGTTCTTATGATTGCCAGAAATTTTAAGGGAGGTTTTTGTATTTTATCCTAAAAAGAAAAAAATAATAAACAAATAAAAGGAAAAACTAAGCGAATGGATGCATTGCCAGATGGGCTACAAATAAAGGCGTGTATAATGTTGTACAGAAACAATCAATGCATCCCGAACTGTGGCATATTCCGTTCACATAAGATATGGTCCCCATGTGTGTGGCATATTGACTTGTTTGTTTTTTTTTCAAGTAAAAAAATAAAAATATATCCTTAATATCTCAAAAGATTACAAAACGACAGTTTCTTGAAAGTATGAACGGTATCGGGTATTGTATTAAATAAGTCGGATACTGATACATTTTTGGAAAGACATGGATAGGAATAAAAGATATAAATAGAAATACTTGTATATGCTAGAGAAATGCATACAAATCACATAAATAGATTAATAATATTAAACCAAAAGCTGAATTATCTATGAATAAGATACAAGCACATTAGAAATGTATACTTCAATAGATTATATGAAGAGAAATAATACCAGGACTCTAGAACATTATAATTATCACTCTTTTAAATTTTTATAATTATAATTTTCAATTTTATTAATTTTTAAGAATATTAATTAATTTAGTATTTTTATTTAAATAACAATTTTTTAAATAATAAAATGTTTTCGTTTTTAACATATAATGCTTTTATTTTACATATAATTGTAAAATAAAACAAATAAATCATTTAAGGTAGATAAAATAAATTATTTTTAATTTCAATTTTTATTAATTTTTTTGGGGAAATTAAGTCTTAAATTATTCATTTCAGATTTTATAATTATAATTTTCTGTTTTCCATTAATTTTGTTGGGAAAATTTATTTATTTAGCATTTTATATAATAACTCTATTTTTCAAATAATAACTATTCTTTCATTTTTAACATATAATTATGTGTAAAATAAAATATATAAATCATCTAAGGTATATGGAATGTATTATTTTTATAATTTTTAGTTTTATTAATTTTTTTGGAAAAATTAAATCTCAAATTATTTATTTCAGTTTTTATAGTACTATTTTTTAATTTTTATTAAAGATGAAAAATAATCCAAAAGTAATCAATGTACAGTTTTGTCAAGCTAAGCACGGATACATCTCCGTAACTGTATCCACTGTTATAGTATGATGCGGCCCAATACGAAGGCGTATTGTGTTGATACACACGACTCATAGAATACGTATCCAATCATAACGTATCCTATCTATGACCATGAATACAAATATGATACTCCCTGTATTAAGAATATTGTATAGATATATTAATCCATGGTTCCTAACCATCAGAGAATTTGGCTCTCCTGAAACAGTAACCATAAGAGAATTTGGCTTTCTTAGCCATAAGATAAGTAGAAGGGAAAGAGACATAGTCAATAGAGTTCTGCAGGGCTGTCTGAGAATATATGGCATCAAACAGGATCACCAGCTAACTTCTTTCCTTTGAGAAGAGAGAAATTGGGTTTTTATGTTGACTCCAGATCGATCACCTTCCCACAAGAATTCTACCCAAATAAAAATAAAGAGAAAATATTTCTAATTTATTTTGAAAATTTTATTAAATATCTGCTTACTAATTATCCAAATTAATTTCTATATTTGTTGAAATAAAATTCTCTTTTTAAAAAATACAAGTTTGTATAGATTTCCTTATCTTTTCTTTCATTTCCCTATCTTTTCCTTCAAACCAAGCATAATTTAAAGGACCGTTCACAGTTAAAATTGGAATGGGAATGAGATTCCAATTCTGTCCAACCAAACAGTTGGAATCAGAATGACCCCTTCAGATTCCAATTCCAAACACCTATTCGATTAAATGGGACTTAAATTTTCCATGATATAGTGATTTATACTTTCTGGACTTTAATCTTAAAAATATAAAAAAGAAACAAAATTTACCCTTTGATAAGGCATTTTAATTTATATTTTATAAAAGCTACTCTCATCTAAGAGAACATATGTAATAGATATCTACCCTTTGATAACAGCTGAAATGGTTGAATGTCATAGTGGCTGAAGCTGAAGTTTATATTGATTGTAACCAAATCTTCAGAAATTTTATTACTTAATTAATTATTTTATCCATGATGATGCGACAAATCTTTCGCTTCAACTTGTCATGTTATGTGCTGTCCAAATTCTCTTCATTTAACAAATTACAATAAGCCAAGGCCTAGAGCACGATATGAAATTCACGTGGATTAAAGATTGAAGTGTCATTCACGTGTCCAATATAAACAGCTACCGTGGACATATTTAATTCTCTGTTTGGACTTGAGTAAAAAATTCATAAGTTCGAGTTCGGTTGGTTTGACTTTGATTTTGAGAAAAAATACATTTTTTTATTTGATGTTTAAAAATTAAGAATTATAATAATTAATAATTGTAATATTTTTATTATATATATATATATATATATATTTTTTTTTTTTTCTATAATTTTATTATATATATTTGAGCTGACTCGTAAACCTTACGAGTCAAGCTATAATAGGCTTGAACTCAGCTTATTTCATATTTGAGCCAGTAAATTAGACTCAGGCTTGAACTCGAACTTATTACCACCCCTACCTAAAGATGATAGCTTCAGAAAATATTTCTAATGCATGTTGAGATGTATATGTACAGCGCTAGTGGGGTGGGGTGCGTTCTATGGGGGTGAATACATGGATGAGATAGGGCCATTTGTCGTGAGTGAACAATCGGAATGACAATCGAACTCCTTATTGTGTATATGAGAAGTTGAATTATGACCATATCCATTCATGATTCATCCCAACCCCCGACATGAACTAATAATTGAAGGAAATTTTAACTAACAGATGCCTTACACCAGAAATACAACACACATCAAGTGCGAGGGGACCAGCTAAAAAATACAACACACTTAGCCTCTTTGGATAACTTATTTGAATTGCTTCAAAAAGCAGCTGAATCTTTCTCTCACTACTCTCAAACAAACAAGCCCTAAATCCTTGTTCGTGGGAAGTGTAAACTGCAACTCAGGCTTAGTTTTTTGTTTAGGCCTTGCAATTCCGTAGAAAGTTGGACAGGCCTGGAAAACCCCCAGAAATCTGAAGATGGGTGAGAATATGGGCCCAAAGGAACACTGTCAAATATAAACTTGAAGGCTAATACATCCCTCTAAAAGATTGCAGTCACTTCTTTCAAATGTAATGAAAAGCTGATCACAAATTAAAACAAGATTCATTTACTTAGATACCCCCTGTAGTTTCATTCGTTTATTTTAACTTAGTTTCAACGGTTAGAGGAGAAACCTGTTTGGTTAACACTTAATGTTTATAGGTTTTTAAAATCGGCCTGGAGATCAAACTGGTCAGGGGTTCAGTTATCGGGTTGAATGATCTGACCGTTCAAACTGAACGGTTGGCCCGTTCTGATAAAAAAAAATTAAAAAATAGAAAATGGTCAAAACTATTCGAATGATTAACTACTCAGTTCAACAGTTTGCTGACCAAATTTAACGGTTTTTGAAAAAAAATCCAGTTTTGGGGGGAAACAGATCCGGTCACCTAACCGGTTCCCAGTTTTCCAGTCCAACTGTCCGATCCGATCCAGTTTTGAAAACCATGGTTTATAGTTTCAACAACAATGGTGACTTAAGAGTGTATAGTAGATATGTGTTTGATATGTCTTCTTTCTCGTCGAAGTGTTTAAAGTAAATTTTTTTTTTTTACTCTTATGTAACACCACCAATTACTGTTATGCCAATCTAATGGACAAGAATTTTCCAAATCCAGGATTTTCATCTCCAATGTACAGGGTGTTATGTCTATAAATGTGTTATCAAGAACTTCAGGCTGCATCGAGAAGAAGAAGAGAATGGAGCTTATACAGTGAAGAAGACGACTGAGGTTATATAACTTTGTCAAACACTCATATGAGACAACCTCTTTTAATAAATGGATTTTTATAGATAAAATGGTTATTATCTTATTTATTTAGAAAATAAAAAAAACATGGCCACATGGGCTAGATTATGCCTCTTATATGCTAACTGGCTTAACCGACCTTATGATTGCCCTACTATGTATTTTCCACGTTTTAAGGATAAGGGGCACAAAACTGTTACGTGCCTAGATTTGTTTTATGGATAAATCTATGATGCTGGGAAGGTATGATACATAGAAAACTCTGATGTGGGTGTTGTCTCACTTTAGTGTCTAAACATTTTTAATGTATCACTTTAGAACCTGAGCTTCAAGAAATATATATATATATATATATATATACATTTTAAGTAGTCTCACTCCCTTAAATAACAATCTAACATTATGATGAAAGACTGAAGAGTAAAATTACAAAAATGGCCATGTTTTGATCCTCTTTCTTCATTGTTCATTGGGGGTAGATGAACAATGAGAGTCAGAAAGGAAAGTTCAAAGGTACAATTAATATTTGAAAGTCAAGCCCTAAAGTGAGACTAACCACACAAAGTACAGGACTACAGGGTACCCGTTTGCAATTTATCCTTATTTAGAGAGAATAGGAATAACAAGACAAAACAGCATACTTGCACTACAAGAGAAACACCAAGACAACAACGTATCTCACATTGATGATTGATCTACACCACAAAACAAACAAGGATCAGCCAGTCTCCAACGGTTCATTTGATCAGGGCAATACTTGATTCCTACTCAGTTGAATTTTAGGGTTTAAGAATTAGGATTAGGGTTTAAATGTGAAAATCAAGAGATGGCCGGACAATCTTTTGTACGACTCAAAAGCATCAACATCTACTAAGACAAGATCAACAATCCGAGAGGGAGGATTAGAGAGAAATCTCCCCACTTCACAATAACAAACCACGGGCTACTGCCTCATGCATGAACACATCTATTACTACACCTCTGCACAAATTGAAATTTAAAACTGCACGTCCCTACAAAAATGACAAATGCCCTTCTGCAGCAGAAGGATGCCCTCTTTTGGCCATTCAACAAAACAACCCAAAACACAGTCAATGGCTTGTTTTCAAATTACAATTACTCTCAATATATAATAATTTTAGGACAACCCAGGTTTTTTTTATTAATAAGAGTGATGCCTTCAGAAATTGCATAACTAACCTGTTTCAGAAGTCATCACTGGTCTTGTCCACGATTAGAGGCTCTTCTTCTAAGTACATAACATTTGGCCATAATTCTTGGAAGTTTTGTTTCCAAATCCTCTTTTAATTTGATCTTTCACTAAGGGGATGTTCAACAACATAGTTGGTTTTGTAACTTTTGTTCTTCAAAACAAAAGCAACTATCAAATCAGCAAAATTATATTGCATTTGCTGAGGTAGTGTTTGTTTTTGTTTTCAAAAACAAAATCAACTATGTTATTGAAAGTCCTTTCCTTTTCTTTCAAGCCAAACACAGCTTAAATGTCTACGTGAAACAACACATTTCTCAAATTTGAATTAGCATCGTTGAAATAAATTTCATTCTAACAATCCATATATTCCAAATAAAAGCAACATAAACAAAAAAGTTCTTTCGGGTCAAAAGGATTATTCTCTAACTCTAACATTTTAGAGAACCAACATTCGAAAGACAACATAAATTACAATTTACAAACAGAATAACTCCTAAACCCTAAGCCACTCCCAAAACCACAGACAACTAGCCAACTCAAACTTGACCAAAGCATAAATAACACTTTCTTGATCTGTATTACAAATACCACACAAACAGTCAGTCCTCATACTCTATGATTGACATGATACTGGAAGAACTTACAACTAATCAACCCGCATCATAAAAGTAGTAACCAATTAAGTGGGTTTTCATCAAATTTACGGGGACTGTGATTGGTCAAAGCCTTTCCAGCATCATGTCTTTCTGACATCATAGATTTTCCCTTTTTATTAACAATGGAGCTTAATTACAACATTTTTAATTTTTGGGTAAACTTCTTCCACAGCTTGTCCAATAGGATCATCTCACTTCCATCTCTCAACCAAACTTTGATCAAAACTCCAGACAAGATGATAGACAAATATAACAGTGAATTTGCCCTTTCTATCTACGGTGCCAAGCCAATTTGTCCTCTCAGTGGAAGCGAGCAAGATTGATGCTTTTGATCTCGGAAGCAATGTCAGGCTCTGTTTGGTTTGCAGTTGGAATCTGAATTGGAATAGTTTATTCCCATAGTCCGTTTGGTTCAGACAGGGATGGAAATGAGAATTGAAATAAGCAAGAATGGGATTTCATTCCCAATGGAGGGGCAAGAAATGGCCATTTCTTCAAATGGGGAATGCCATTCCAGAAGGAATGGGAATGAGATTTCAATTCTGCCCAACCAAACAGTTGGAATCAGAATAGCCCATTCTGATTCCAGACCTCTATTCCTGCGAACCAAATGGGGCCTCAGTGATGAAATTTTCATCAATTAAATCGACTTCCAACTCCTGGAATTGGCATCTATACCAAACCCCTAACATTTGGACCAGGGCCCATAATTTTAAATTTTCTGAGGACGAAATACGAACTCAACCTAGAGGCCCAAATTCAAATTTTCTCATGACCTACTGAAAAAATAAAATAAAATAAAATAAAAAACACTACCTTATCATAAACCTTAACACATGTCAATTTTTAGTATCATGACACCCTCTTTTTGTATTTTTAAATTAATGAATTATTTCATTATGAGAATTATGCAGGTTTTATCTACATGTCCATATGGATCTTATTTTTTTTCCAACATATTTCAGAATTTCCCATATATATTTTTACAGACAAAAAGCAATATTAATAACTTGAACCTTGGTTTAAGGAGAAGAGACGCAAAGGGCACTCTCGTCATACACAAGTCATGAGAAAGTTCAGGCATTGTCAAATTCATTTTTATCCTTTAATCTTTCACCATTAATGGAATTCTTTTAGCTACATTTTTTTTTTTTTTTTGAAATTGCCCTTTTATCATTTCAACTAGATTTTGAAAGGCCCTGACTCATTCAATATAGGGAGGAGGATCAAACATTAGTTTAAGTTTGAGGAAGGAGATTGCTCCTACGAAGAAGATTTATAGGGACTAGGGAGGAAGATCAGATAACCAAGTACTTGAGCCCAAAATTGAAGCTAGAAGAAAGTAGTTCGGCCCAAAAGGTTGATAGAATGCTGGGCCAACACATGGGCCGCATATTTTGAATTTTATATGGTATAGGTACCAATTAAGAGTTCTTTCATGGTGCATTGGTAAAACTGCTAATACCAGGGCCCCCCTTTTTTTCTGATTAGATAAAACCGAAAATATGATATTTTATAATTCGTTGTATTTAAATTGTTGTGAAATAATAATAAGGCTGCCTCTTCTCGACAAAAAATTTTCAGGGTAAAACATTTTAGCTATTTAAATAGCAAGGAAAATAAAGTTTTAATATTAAAATGGGCAAAAAATATCGCTTAAATATTTCAGCCGAGATTGGATTCAGTCCTCACAAAATCGTGATCAGTAATTTCTCTCTATTAAAAAAACATATAAATACAAAGATATTTCCAATATAAGGTTGCAAGAGACTGTACAAACAGTATAAACATGGTTTTGGGAAGATCAAGTGGACAACCATACACATTAGATGATTGTCTGACTAGCTCCAACATCGCATACACACGTGGTAAAAAAAATAGAAAAATAGGGTAAGCCGTATACAATGAAGTGAGATGTATGGAAAACATTGGGAGATAACTGACATGCGACATGGGAAACTCGTGCGAGGGACAAGTGGACAACCATAATTCATATTTGTCGCCCAAAACTCAAGCTCATCGGCCTTGCTCCATGTATATTAACTACTTTGATTTTACAAGAAATTTAAGCTCGACTAGAGTTCATAAATGAATATAGTTTGAGATCATCTGATGGGGTGATATGGTTTTGGGCCTTTTGGCTGGATATGATTCACATCTGACGTGTTTAATGCGCTGTTGCCAGGTGGCAAGTAATGGAACCCAAATCTCAATTACAGGTATTGTAGCCCTAAGCTTAATTGTAAGATCCATCGTATGGGCTTGGCTTTATTGCTTTTGTTTTTTTAAGGGTATGTCCAAGCCAACCTAATCAATTTACTCGAGAGAAGCGGCACTCAACTCATCTCTACGGTAATGGGAATCCAGATTCCCAGGGTCCTCAGCCCTCACCGAGGCCCCTCAGTTTGGCTCCGACAAATGTGGCCGTGTTTGGAACCAATGTATTTTTTTTGAAAAAAAAAAAAAACGGTGTTATATATAGTGGGGACCCGTGTAATGTACAGGTTTTATTAAACGAAAGTTAAATAATATAAATATATAAGAGTATATAATTATTTTATATTTTAATCTTTAAATAATTAATACTTATTTATATTTTATATACTATTTTTAATAATAATTTTTTTGCAATGCAAAAATAACAATAATTAATTTTAGCTAGGATGGTTCTTCAAACTAATGAAACCAACCAATCCGATCTAATTTGACTTGAGTTGGTTGGTTTTCTAGTATTTTCTACTTAGCTTCGGTTCAACAATTTCCCAATCCAACCAAGACGGGTCAGTTTTGGTTTGGCCATTTGTAAACCAATTAAAACCAAACTGACTTAACCATAGATATATATATAAATATTTTATATTTTAATTATAATTTTTAATACGGAAAGTGAGAAAATTTTCATGTTTCTTAGTCTAAACTAGTTTATATTATAAATTTAATTAATTTATTTATTTTTAATAATATTGCTTTAATCTTTTAAATTTAAAATTAACTTTTAAGTTTAAATCTTTTAAGTCGATTGACCAAATTGAAACAGCCCAAGTTGGCCGACTTTTACTAATGGTCAGTCGGTTTCGATTAGACCTGTAAACAGATAAGCTTAGGTCAGGCTTTTCCTCTTTATAAACAGAAAATGACCAGGCTTGAGCCCAAGCCTGGTCTCCGACCAACATGCCTAGATCTTGAGCTCAAGCCTAAAGCCTAATCTAGAAAAATATTTTATATTAATAATATATTATATATTTTATAACATTCTATATATTATAATATATAATACCTTTTTCACTACTAATTTCATTATTATACAATATATATTTTATGTATTATTAATATATATTATATTTTTTTACTATATATAAAATTATTGGGTTAGGCTTGGGATGGGCTTATTTGGGAAAGCCCAAGCCTAAGCCCATGGACTTAAATCATTGTCCAAGTCCGATATAGAATGGGCTGAGCCAAGACAACTGGTTGGGTTACTCGCCCCATGAACATCTAGTTTTGACCTTTCAGGTGACCAACTCTCCAACCCAACCAAGGTGGTTTAGTTGGCCAAACAGCCTTCAACCAATCCGAAAATGACCCATGAACACTTCTGATTTTAGCTAAATTAATAGTATAGTCTCTAATAAATAGCAATAGTTCAATCTCCAATAATTATTGAGAATTTATATAAAAAAATCACAATTATTGAAAACACATTAAATAACTAATAAATATACAATGAATACAATAATTATGAAAATACAATAAATTCTAAAAATATATTAAATTAGTCAATAAATACTGTAATATCCAATAACAGTTTAACCTCTAACAAATATTAATCAATAAATTAACAAAAATATAATAAATCCAATAAGTACAATAAATTAAATTTAAAAGTTAAATAATAATATTTTAATCTCCAAAAATTATTGAAAATTTACTGTTAAATAGCAAAACAAAAATAGATTTATACATAATTGGTAAAACTATATTAATCACAAATAAAATAAATAATTACAGAAAATACACTAAATATTAATTTTAGTATATACATATATATATAATAAATGTAGATAAATATTTCAAAATTATTATTAATAAATATTATTTTTTAGAAAGTTATTACATAATTTTCTTATTTAATCTATTTTTAATTAATACTCAAAATATGATTTAGTAATTAATTTTTTTATATTTAACATATTTAAAAATTAGTTATTTACAATATTATTTAGTCATTCAAATAATTTCATTATTTATATTTTTAAAATATTAATTTTTTTGAATTTAATAATATAAAAATTTATAATTTATACTATTATTATGTAATTTTGTTATATTATTAATTCAAATATTATGAAATCTATTATAATTACTTTTCTAGTTTTAAGAAATTTTTTAATTTTATTACATAAAATCGTTATTTTAACTATTTAAAATTTAGTTATGTTAAATATTTCATCGTTTTAAATATTTAGATATTTAAATAATATGTAAATATTTAAAATTTTTATTTAAATTTATTTATTTTAAAGTCATTACGTAATATTCAATATTATTTTATATAATTATTTAACTATTTTTAATATTTTTATTTAAAGTATTATGTTATTGAAATATTTGAATAATATTTTTTAGTTTTAAATTTTTATTATGTGAATCACGTATAAATAATTTTGTCATTTAAAATTTTAAAATATTATTTAGTGATTAAATTGAACCATACATAAAAATATTATTTTTGTGTTTATAATAAATATTTTAAAATTATTACATAACTTCATTATAATATTTAAGTAATTCTTAACTTTTTTAATTCAAACTTTCTGTAGATAGATATAAATCAAAAGTGAGAGAGTATAAATAGGAATTAGAGATAATTTAGGAGAGAAACTCTCTACCTAATTTGAGATAATTTTATAAATAAATAGGAATTATAGATAATTTAGGGGAGGGTGGGCGATAGTACAGCCACTTGGCAAGATATTATAAAACCAAATCTCTCTTTCTTTCCTTGATAATCAACTCCCTAGCCATGTGGCTTAATGGGTGGATTGGGTAGGGAAGAAGAGGAAAGACAGAGAGTGAATGAGCTAGGTAGAAAGGGTTAAGGGAGAAAGGAGATATTGGTATTCAGTGCCATGCAGGCATGCACCACTAAGGTGGCGTTTGGTAACGTGTTCATCTCGTGCATGGACCATTTCAGGATATATTGGTATTCAGTACGATGCAGGCATGCACCACTAAAGTGGCATTCAATATTGTGTTCATCTTGTGGATGGACCACTCCGAGATATATTGGTATTCGGTGCCATGCAAGAATGCACCACTAAGGTGGCGGTCAGTAACGTGTTCATCTCGTGGGTGGACCATTCCGATCTACGCCACGGGATGAACTCCCTGTTCGGTTGATCGTGGACAAGACTAATCCACACTATATTGTGGACTGGCTTGTCCACACCCCAACAGCCTTTTCTTGTGGATGGGGTTGGTCCACGGTTCATTTTTTATACCTTACTTCACAATATCCTCCAAACCCTATAAATCATTTTACCATTGAAGGTCTCCATTGCTAAAGATCTATGTCGTTGTGCTTCGCCGAAGCTCTCCTCTACTTGTATGTCATTAGATTTGTTAAAAACAAATTTGTTAGTTTGTATAAATAGTTTGGTGCTATTCTTATCTTGTAATAATTTGTTATTTTGTTTGTTTAGATATTATTTTTTAATAATTTTATAAATAAAATAATAATTTTTATTTGTTAGATTATTTTATTACCATTTTTGTTGAAAATAATATTTTTTTAGTTAATATTCAAAGTGGTGGTTACGGGATTCGATTCCGTGTCACTACTGGAACAAACCAGCTAATACACCAACGAACCACCTCTTGGTTGGTTAAAAACGGTGTTATACTTGTAGGTGTTTGGCATCAGTGCTGGGAACATCGCACCGTTTTCTCATAAAAATAGTGTTAGGCATGTGGAGTTATGAGAAAATGACGTTTCTTTTTTGTTTGGAACCAGTGTTGCCACATAGGTGTTTTTTTGAGAAAACAACACTGGTTTTGTTTGGTACCAGTGCTGGTAGCAATGTTTTGAACATTGATCTATATTATCCAACATCCAAGATGATGCTACATCATTGCACCGTTGGCAGCAATGTGTCATTTTCTCAGAAAACATTGAATTTGACATTGCTCCAGAAAAACGGATTTCCAATGTGTGGTCTATAGCAATGTTTTTTTCTAGAAAAACAGTACCAAACAAGATGGCATTGTTTGAAGCAACACTTTCTTTGGTGTGACGCCTATGTGGCACCATTTTCTCAGAAAACGACATTGATGCCAAACATCACCTTGGTATACTGTTTCTTTAGAAAACATTTTTTTTTTGTGTCTCAAATCATTGTTGCTGCTACTATTGCCACATAGGCATTTTCCAATGCCACGTCAAATCACACTTTTCCCAATTCTCTGTTAGAAAGTGTATGCCTTTAGCTCCAATCAACATGATGTACATTATGACATTTATTGTAAAGAAATAAAGTACATATTTGATTCATGTTATTATGGTGTATTTCTGTGTAATACCCTTAAACTGGACACATATGAGACTCGTATTAGTTTAGAATCTTTACAGCTGTTGGATAGATCTGCGAAGATTTATCCTGCAAAGGCTGACACTGATGTACCACCAAGTTGGTTGGGGTGGCTTGTCTCAGCTGTCAGGGTGAGACCTGAGGTACATGCAGTGTGGGTTTTCTTCAAACCCTGAACCGGACCAAAATTCTGGTATTACCCTGAACCTTGGAGATAGATGGGCAAAACTGGAATGTTACAACTGACCCCTAGACTCGATTATGATACTAAACTAGGTGTCGGATTGGACTGTCTTTGATATACCAATCAGTGAGATCCTGCACTTGATTAAGTGTAAGACCATTGAGGGTTATACCTGATGAGCAAATCTTGCATCTGCCCATAGTCCTTGGGCATTCATAAGATGGATGGACCCAAGGACCATTTAGTGTAAACGTTGGGCCCATTAAGAGCCCATGGTGATGGACTCAGGAGTTCACTGTATTCAACAGTGAATTCGGCTCGGCCTTGTAACAGAGGTTAGGCTGAACTCATGTGGCTGATGTGTAGATCAATGATAGGGTCCCACGCCATACAAAGAGAGCCAAGTTAGCCAACATCAAAGAGGAAGTGAGCATAAAAGCCCATTTTGAACTGGGATAATTAGATTAATTAAATAGGGGCGGATCTGGGATTTGGATCAGCAGATAAGATAAGGGATTATCATTATCACTTAAAAAGCCTAGATCCAAATAAAGATTTGGATCAGGAAACTCCTAATGAGATTAGGAAGTTGTCTCTTTAAAGCTATAAATAAGAGAGCAAGGCGAACCTTGAAGACACACTCACTCAATACAAAGAGAAGACAACTCAGTTAGACTGATATTACCTTCAGTTCTTTTTCTTCCTGCTCTTGC
The DNA here is from genome assembly GCF_055504915.1 of Nelumbo nucifera. NCBI lineage: Eukaryota > Viridiplantae > Streptophyta > Magnoliopsida > Proteales > Nelumbonaceae > Nelumbo > Nelumbo nucifera. The sequence continues at coordinate 65,591,098 of NC_142649.1, forward strand.
CGCCCTTCCCTGTTTGATCTCTAGTTCTTGGATTTGATCAAGATTCGATCTTGATATTGTATCTTGCCAGAAGAAACAATTTAGAAGCGGTGTTCACTATCCCATTCGATTCTTGTTGAAGAATCACAAGTTCTTGGTGAAGAACTACCTGCCTGTTGATCCTGCCTCATTTTAAGTTGTGTCATATTTAGTGGAGGGAGGATTTGATACACTCTTTGGGCGTGAACAGCTACGTTGGGTGGAGCATTCTTGCGTGGATTCCATATCAGGTATATCCCTACCTAACTTTGGTTTCAGATTTTTTGTCCAGTTTGGTTACAAGAACGAACCTTGAAAATGTAGTTTTTTAAATTGGGAATAGGATTCCCGGATGAAAGTAAAGAAAAATTTTGAAATTTCACCCAATCTTCTTACAGGGTTCAGCCATCCATATGATGGATCTCCCATCCCTTTAGTGGTATCAGAGCTAGGTTCAAGTCTTGAACCAAATTAGAACATATCTGAATCTGCGCAAATGGGCAGAAGGCGTTCTACCTAATTTGTGCGATTAGCGTTTTTTTCTAGGAATTTGTTCCTAGATTATGGGCGGATGATATGGAAAATAAATCTTTATTATTCTCTGATATTTATAGAACTGTTTTGTGAATTTTTCTTGAATTTTTGGGTTGCACATGTGATGGAGATCGAATCTTTTTGGTGCCAAGATTAGCGCACCCTACGATTTCTTTTCTATTCAATTTTGGTCTATAAATATATATATTTTTATTTTTAGACAAATTGTATAGGAATTCGATGTGATGTAATAATAGAAAAATTAGGTTTTTCTATTTTATTTCCATCTGGAGATTGCTGGAGTGTGCAACAGAGAAGAGGAATATTTCGTAGAAACAAGTTTTGTGATCTGCGATTTTGCAGATATCAATTCTGCAATTTGCGATTAACTGTTTTTTACAGGTTTGCAAGATATCCAAGAAAATCACAGTGTAGCCCTCTGATTTTAGTATCTTGAATTAATTTATTTTCAGATCATTATTCTTGAATTAAATCTTTAACTGGATACCAAAACTTGGGCCGATTTACACCAGATTTGGTCCAAACTGGTTCGACCGAATTGTTGATTCGATGGGGTTGGCTTTTCTAACCCTAATTCGATTTAGGCCAGAGGGTTGATGGCCCACTTCAAGCTTTAATTCGCCCAGCTCTATAAAAACCTAACTTTAATATGATAAAACTGAATCAGCCCTAATTTAGCTACATGGGCCGAACTGCTTTTTGTAGTATATGTACCTAGATAATGTTATATGATAAAATTATGGGTTCTGTTGGGCTGATACTAATTTAATCTAATTAATTAAGGATTTTACAGATATTTTAATTGATTGGATCAAATTATTTCATACATGTGATGTATGGATGTGTAATGTGCTACGTACATGGACCATAAGTACTTGGCCCATGATTATTTCGATAGTGGCTCTTTCGCACACCATGGCTGAATGCACATCATTGCCATGGTGTTCATAAGATCATTGGATGATCTCCCCGTTTGGTGGGCCCCACATCAGCTTCCTCCCTAAGGGGAACCGTACAGAACCCTAGCCGTTTAGGGCGCATTTAAATCTAGCTTTGAGAAAGCCAATGAGAGCCACTTTGGTTTGACCTAAATAAAATTAGGAAATAATATTCCATTCCCTCCACTGAAATATGAGTGCAAATGATGGGGAGATTCATATGACGAATTCTTTAAAGGCCTTCCATCATTAACATGAAGAGGGGTCATTCAGTAATGAGGAAATGCACCATGAATTTGGGTTATCCATTTGATGCTGGATCTATTGGATTGTTTCATAAAATGATAGGGGCGCCATAGACCGATGTGGGAGGGGCCTATCCTAAAATTGAAGACTCTCTCACGGTACCTTGGCGTTCACGAATATGATGAGTAAGCACTTACTGGACCGAAAGGTTTAACCTAAAATAGCAATGAACCTTGTCTAGTAGAGGCCAAAGGGAAAATTCATGAGACGAGTGGATGTGATTTTTCACAGAAGGTGGTGGGGTTATGCAGCTGAAATAGTTGGCTACATGCATCTTATGTGGTTTCTCACATTTACAGAGACATAGTTCATAGTCTCCGTCACTGAAATAGGAGGGAAATCTCAGAGATGAACAAATGGAAATGGAACATAGATTAAAATCCATATCTATGTAGATAATATGAATCAAATCGGGTTGTGGACTAATATTTGCTTTGCCTTTTATCAGAAATGGCAAACGGACAAATCGCCAAATTGTTGGACGATAATATGCTTAAGGGTCCAAATTATGCTAACTGGTATCATAACCTTATGCTAGTTCTGACATTCGAGAAATTGGACAAGTTGCTAAGAACCCTGCTCCAGATTGTCTGGGTGATAGGGCTTTTGAGGCCCGTAGGAGGGAATATCAAGAATGGGAAGAGAAAAACTCTCTTGCCTGGTGCTATATCATAGCCTCTTTAGACAATCAGATATAGCAACAATTCGATCAGATCGAAGTGTCCAAAGATATTTTGGATAGTTTAAGGACAATGTATGAGGAGCAGAATCGTGCTACTCGTCAGAAGGTCATAAAGCAGTTTATGACCGCACAAATGTCCAAGAACCAGCTAGTTCACGACCATTGTCTTAAGATGATGGGGTGCATCAATGAATTGGAGGCTCTTGGATCTGGGCTAGATCATGTCACCAAAGTTGATGCCGTCCTGAACTTTTTGCCTCATTCCTTCAATCAGTTCATAATGAATTACAATATGAACAAACTAAATGTTAGCCTTTAGAAACTCAGCAATATGTTGCAAAGGGCCGAAGAACCGACAAATAAGGATGAGCCCATTGCCATGCTTGTTGATGGTGGCAAATCAGGCAAGAAGAAGAGGAAGGCAAAGAAGAAACCTCAGAAGAAAACTAGTAAGCCTAAAAAGCAGAGGAAGAGCAAGCCATCAAATGCTTGTCACTTCTGCAAACAGACCGACCACTAGAAGATGAACTGTCCTCAGTACTTGGAGACCAAGAAATAAGGTAATTTCGAATCCTTTGTCATAGAAATCAATATGTTGGTGACTTTTGCTTCCTGGTGTATTGAGTTCAGGGCTTCTACTCATGCATGTAACACATTGCAGGGGTTCAGGACAAGCAAAAGACTGAGTGACGATGAAGTGATTTTTTACTTGGGGACTTCTACAAGCGTTGTTGATACAACCGTAGGAACTGTAGAATTGTATTTCAGAGAAAGAATAATTACATTAAAAGATTGTCTTTATGTACCCAATTTGAGAAGAAATTTGATTTCTATTTCAAAACTGTGTGCGGTTATTCTGTTCTCTTTAGTAATGTAATTACTATCAAAAGAAATAACAAATTCCTCGCATATGGAGAACTTGAGAATGGTCTTTATGTTCTCTATCATTCTCTGGAATCAAATATAACCAAAACTACATCGCATAATAACCCCAAGAAAAGAACCCATGATACAGTTAATCCCATGTGCCTGTGGCATTACCGACTTGGCCACATTAACATAGATTGTATCACAAGGTTGGTAAAGGATGGTCCTTTGAATTTTCTAACTGTAGAAGATCTTCCAACTTATGAACCTTGCCTTTAGGGTAAGATGACGAAGCGACCATTTATCGGTAAGCTTGAAAGATCTATAGGTACATTTGACATTATACATACCGATGTATGTGGTCCCTAAATGTTAGGACACGTAACCAGCACATTTATTTTATAACATTTACCGATGATCACTCTCAATATGGTTACGTGTACCTAATGAGACACAAGTCTGAACCCTTTGAAACGTTCAAAGAGGTTGAGAAACATTTGGGGAGACACATTAAGGCCCTTTAATCAAATCGAGGAGGCGAATATCTCTCTGACGAATTCAAGAACTACTTAAAGGAAAATGGGATAGTATCACAACTAACTCATCCTGCTACACCACAGTTAAACGGTTTGTCAAAGAGAAGAAACCAGACTTTATTGGATATGGTCCGATCATTTCTCGTATGCTCGGAATTACCCACATCCTTTTGGGGTTATGCATTGGAGACTCGATATACGTTGTGAACCGGGTTCCAACCAAATCTATTTTGAATACTCTTTATGAGATTTGGACAAGTAAGAAACCAAGTGTGAGACACTTGAAGATTTGGGGTTGTCCGACACATGTTAAAAGAACAAGTGCTGATAATTTGGAATCTAAAACCAGTCGTTGCCTATTCATAGGTTACCCAAAAGGTTCTGTAGGGTATTTATTCTATGACCTAGGAGAACAGAATGTATTATATAGTCGAAATGCTCATTTCTTTGAGGGAGATTACATCGTGAACAATCGTCGTCCAGAAGTTGTTCTTGATGAGGAGAGCTCAGGAGTAGTGAGAGATGTTCCACAAGCTCTAATTAATAACCAACCTAGGAGATCTACCCGGGCATCCAGGCCTCTAGTTCGTTACGGCTATGAACAAGAAAGTTACTTGGTGGAAGCCATAACTAGTGAGAAGGATCCCGTGACTTATACGAAAGCTGTGTTGGACATAGGTTCTTTGAAGTGGGTAGAAGCCATGAGATCTGAGATGGACTCAATGGAGTCTGGACTCTAGTAGATCTGCCCCGTTGGGTAAAAGCAATTAGTTGCAAATGGATCTATAAGAGGAAGAAGGGCCTCGATGGTAAGGTTGAGACCTACAAGGCTCGTCTTGTGGCGAAAGGGCACACTCAAAAAGAAGGAATTGATTATGAGGAAACCTTTTCGCCCGTAGCCATGCTTAAATCCATTAGGATTCTGCTAGCTATAGCAGTATACCATGACTACGAGATTTGGCAAATGGATGTCAAAACCGCGTTCCTTAATGGAGATCTTATTGAAGATATCTATATGCAGCAATTGCAAGGTTTTATAGTTGTAGGTAAGGAACACATGGTATGTAAACTTAATCAATCTATATATGGACTTAAGCAAGCTTGTAGGAGCTGGAACATCCAGTTTGACTACTGTCAAACAGTTTGACTTTGAGTAGAATTCGGATGAGCCATGTGCTTACAGAAAGACCAGTGGGGATAAGGTTACGTTCTTGGTTCTGTTTGTACATGACATTCTACTCATTGTGAATGATGTAGGAATGTTGATTACGGTGAAAGTATGGGTTTCACAGCAATTCTCTATGAAAGATCTTGGAGAAGCCTCTTATATCTTGGGATTTCAAGCCTATTTTTCTGGTGAATTATTGAGATTCATGTTTTTAGCCGGGGAATTAATCAAGAGATATGCTGAACACTCTATAACCTTTTCTAAGTTTCCTGTTAGTTTTGCTCTAATTGTAACAGAGTGATCGAATTAATGAGTCTAAAATGATATAGTGGCCGGCCGCATTGTAATTTTTCACATCAAACTTGCTTTCTAGTTTCTGCTATAAATCAATGGGTGTCCGTTAATTATTCTTCTTTGAAGGTGTATGGTCTATGATCAGGACTACGAATGAAAGGAATAACCTTGGTCTCTTCCATTCCATACTTGGCGCCAAATCCAAATCTCCTACGCAAGGTATAACAAACATTTGATTATAGTTCCAGATCCCAGATAGATTCATACTGCTTCTACACATATATATACGTACTTTCCTGCAAATGCATACGTATACGTAACACACATGATACGCTAGCTGGATAATCCTTGATCGTTTGTGCAGTTTACGCGGAGGTGGCTCAGCAGTGATAGAGTGGATAGAGACTATGAACAGTGATGAAGAAGGGGAAGCTCATAACGTAATTTCACTTGTCGATTATTGTTTTCTTTTTTATCTTCACTGGTTTATCCAACTAATGGAGTTTCGTTTATGTTGACCAAGGTTTTGATTTCGAAAGAGATAGCGAAGAGGATGGGTTCTGATGAGGGCAGATTTGGCCCTCCAGTGAAATTGCAACACGTTGCACCTCGTGACAACTAGGCGACACCTAGGCAACAACTTACCAAGTTGGTGTCCCACCCGGACACCGGCCTGGCCGGCCTGGTGTGGCCTGGCGCGACTTGCATGCGGCATACGGGCGGCCTACACTTGCTCGCGTTCTGCCTGGCGCGCTGCTTGCGCGACTTGGATCAGCCTGGCACATGATTCGACCGACCTAGCAACCCATAAGACGCCCACCGATAACGGCATGCATACCCCACGAGCTCGATAGCTCACCAAGGAGCTCGCCAAGGAGCTAGGTAGCTCTCCAAGGAGCTCACCACCAAGGAGCCAGGCAGCTCGGCATAGCTTGCCACAAGCAGCTCGGCATAGCTCCCCCGGGCAGCTCGCCACTTGTAGGGTAGCTCGGTATAGAAGAGTAGCTTGGCGTATCGTAGGAAGATCTCCTGCCTGACAACCTGGCCCAGACACCGACCCGCCAATTGACACAGGCGCCGACCTGACAACCTGGCCCAGGTGCCAACCTAGCCGCCTGACACAAGCGCCAGCCTGACAACCTCGAGGAGTTCTCCACCGTACCCCGGTTCTGACGAGATGTGACGAGTCTTACCGCTTGAAGGTTTTTCACCCACCTAACCCGCGAGGACTCCATTATATAAAGACCTCACCCCCCAAAGGGGAGGGAGGATGAAAAAGGATGGTAACCCTTGCTCTCTAGCTCTCTCATTTCTCTCCAAGCTCTTTGTAATCCAAATGCTAACTTAGGCATCGGAGAGTCCCTGCCGGGTAAACACCCTCGGGTCCTCTGATTCAATTCTTGCAGGTCCCTCAGCTCCCGCCGCCTACAAAGGAGAGGAGATCACCTCATGCAGAGGGCAGTCGGGTTGCGCTGCACTACGGAGTTCCACCATCCTCTGAGTTGCAGGCCGCCTAGGAGCAGGTCAAATGACGAGTCCACCAAGGTAGCTCACCATTAGGGAACTCGGCATAGCTCTCCCCCGGGCAGTTCGCCACCAAGGAGCTCGCCACCAGGGAGTTCACCACCAAGTAGCTCGTCACCAAGTAGCTCTCCACCAGAGAGCTCGCCATCAGGCAGTCCTCCACCAGGGAGTTCGCCACCAAGTAGCTCATCACCAAGCAGTTCGCCACCAGGGAGCTCCATCATCCTCTGAGTCACAGGCCACCTGGGAGCAGGTCAAATGACAAGTTACTTAACCAAAAAAAATTGATACATCACAAAAATTGGTACGTGACCAGAAACGGTTATGGAGAAATTGGTATCTCGGCCTATGACATTGCATGGTTGGCTCTAGTCGAAGATATTCATGGAAGTGGTGTTCCTCAGTTCCCTTCTAGCCTTCGGTGGATCGTCGAAAATCAGCTCCCAGATGGTTCTTGGGGTGATTGTGGGATGCTCTCTGCTCACGATCGGATACTGAACACTTTGGCTTGTGTGGTTGCATTGAAATCTTGGAACGTATACCCAAGAGATGGGACTCGAAACACTTTGGTTCTAAACACTTGTGTGGGTGCATTGAATTCATGGGTGGCTCTAAACACTTTGGCTCCCAGATGATTCGTTTTCTAAACACTTCTATCGGCGGAACTTGAAAGAGTTAATGTCCGGTGGATTGCCGAAGGGGGTGTCAAGGGTTTGAAACGGCGTCAGGGGGTTCCCACTCTGGCACCTCCTGCCGGTATGGCCGTCGGCGTCGGCCGGTGGAACTCGAAGGGGTTAATATTCGGTGGCTGGGTTACGAAAGGGCCGGGGCGCCAAGGGTTTTAATTCGACAGTAGAATGGGAGAAGAAACTCTTTTGGGCGGGAAGAAATTAATGGACGTGTTTTGAAACGGCGTGAATTAGAGTCCGCACGCATTACACCTAATGCGCGTGTGTCATGACACGCGTTGCGCTTAAATTTGGTAGAGAATGTATAGGAAAAAGTGAATAGGAAATGTGGGTTCCATTAAACACATCCACGGCCTTGACAAGCTTATTAATTGCAGACACGTGTTGAACTCAAACCAACTATGACCCGCGGCAGAGAGGCACAGAAGAGGCCTTTAATGTTCCTCAGCCAGTGATATCAGACAAGGTTCCATTTGAGGGACCGGACGCCCTAAACTGACGTTGCAAATTAATAATAATATAAAAGCCACGAAGCAAGTGAGCTGGCAGGCTGACATGGCAACCTGGGACTGAGGTTCAGTATCTATGTTTAGAATCACCAATCACGAACTTGCATCCACACTGATTATGCACATGGGTGTGTAGGCAATCATATCCCATCTCTCTTTCTCTCTGTGGATGTACTGTGTGCACCGCATATTGCCTGGAAAGCTAGCAATGATTAGGTGAAAACATGTGAAGCAGCTCGCAAAAGGCACCTTCACCTTGTTGAGATAAAAAACGAAAAGAATGGTGGATGGGAATTAAAGAAAGAAAAAGCTAGGTGGGCGTAGAGGTGTTTTCCTTTAACATTTTAACTTTTATTTTTACAGTTGTGAATTCAATTACCTCCCGGCTTGCCTTTTTCAACTATAGTATATAAATATATTTGATAGCAATGGTCAATTCTATTAATCATCATATTTCGTGGAGGTTTTGTTATTGTACCCCCCTAGGAATTAGGATCTGTATTCATTACGTGATAGCAACCAATAAATAGCGTGATGACCTTGATATACTTTGACCATTGTTGTCTCGTCTGATTGCCTCTATATAGCTCGCGAATTAGCAAGAGTGGACCCCCCACACAGGGGAAGGTGGATGGATGCCATTGCCAGCTGATTGGATCGTCCGGATCATTATTTATGATACGCAATCAACATTTTGCTTTTATCATATCTAACATGTAATAAGCTTTCTTCTCTCCGTTCAATTTTTTTCTATTCTGCTCTTGGTCTTGGACCTCCTTCAAAACTTCAATTATACATCGGCTTCTAAAGGGACAGGTTTGTAATAGGTTACTTCACCAACATGACAGCCTTGGATTTTTTTTTTATTATTATTTATTGGCTATTATTATTGGATGGGAACCAACAAAGTAAGCTGACGTCATCTTTTCATTTTTATTATTTTAATTTTTTTCCTTTTTCTTTTTCCCTCTCTCTCTCTTCGTCATCTCAAGCTTTTTTTTTTTTTTACGAGTGACTCGAGATCGAACCCCGCCAACCCCTTATTTTAAGCAGCGTTTCAAACACGGAATAACACGATTAGCGATGTTAAATGTGCAATTTTGATATGACTCTGATAAAGTAGGAAAAAAAAGAGAAACTAAACTAATATTAAATCTTTATCCATAGCCTAAGTTCTATCAATCTCACAATCTGGGTCGTCCATCCAACAATGCACCAGCACAACTACCCATAAAAATCAGAGTTCGATTCGTCTACGGTTCTATTTGTAATATTTGGGTCAATTTACAACACCCCCACCTTGACTGCTCCATAGACGTGGGGCCCATGCATCAGGCTGACATGCTGAACCATGATTGGTCCAATATCCTAATATGTCACATTGAATTTGCATTAGTGGAAGTTTCCATCCGACCAACAAGTCTATTTAAATCCAGTGGCTAGAGAAATTGCAAAATGCAACTCTTCAGCATGCCGCTCTTCTGTAAAAACATATGATGCCGGAAATACGTTACATGATACTGAAAAGGTTTTGACCAGCCAAAACGTATAGAGTATCAACGGGTTGGATTTTGGTCGAGATAAGGTATTAGGATAAAATCATAGACCCAGATAGGGGTGCAATCGAGCCGGTCGAGCCAAATTTTGGTATGTCTTAATTTCGACTCAAAAGCTCAAAAATAAATATATTTGTATATTTTGCATATGATATTTTTTATAATATATAATATATTCTTATATTATATATTATAAAAATATATTTTTATAATATATAGTATATTTTTTTATGTATTGTATATATATGTATTAATCAGGTCAAGCTCGTAAGCTTTCAAGTCAAACTTTTTATTGGTTGAACTCAAGCTTGAATAACTAATTAAGCTTACTCCAAGATTTAAATTTAACTCAAATTTAATTAGAACTGAATTCAAATCAACCTAATCAGGTTTGAGCCTAATTATTCAATTATAGCTCGATTTAATTGCAGCCCTAGACCCAGAACCATCTTGGTTAATAAACGGGTTTATTGGATTAAGACCCGATTATACTAAAAATCATATTTGTTTATTTAAATAATAAGTTAAAGTTTAAATTTTGATAATATAACCTTAATAAATAGAAAAATACAAAATTGTTTATATGTTAATATATTAAAAACTTTTAACTAATATTATCTTATATATTTTTTTATCAAATTTATCATTTCAAATATAAGATATGATAAAAATTATAAAAAAAAAGAAAATCTTATATATATATGTATGTATATAATCGATTATGGGTCTGAATCGTTCCAATCAGGAAAAAAACAACGCCAACCCAATTAAAACAAAATTGTATAACTATAAATATTATAATTGATCCGGCTCCATCGGGTAGACCCGATTGATTGACAACCCTTTAAAACCCCTTGCGAATTTTGATAAAAAGTTAAAAACCCACCGGCTACATTGGCTACCATTGTGATGATGCCAGTTGATTGGTTATAAGCTTATTAGTATCATTTTTTTTTGGCATCATGAACCCCACACTTATTTGCTGGTGTGTCAATTGTTTTTGCTTTCTAAAACAAAATCAAAGAAATGCATTGATGAAATGGGAGGGCCTTTTAACTCATCATTCGACTCACTTTAAATAAATTAATCACGTGCACTACATTTTGATCAGCATACTTTGATCATAAACAATAATCCAAATTAATAAAAGGAGCCTTTGTGTGCGGATATCAATGCAATGATGGGACAGGATAAGTTTAGAGGGTGTGCACTGTGCTATGCTTTAAATTAATCTCTAAAAAGTAAAAATTAAATTTAACAATTTTTATGTATTATTTATTTGTATTAGGGAAAACTAAAAAAAAAAGAAAAGAAGAGGTCAAACCCTAATTTTGGGGGCCGGGTGTTTGCACTCCGGATCCGGACGGAAAGGCCCGGTTCTAACGGAGATCCGGACGTCGCAGAAAACGTCTACTTCATTGGATCTAAAACGAGCTTTTAAATTTTTAATCATTCAACCATCAATCGCCAACCGCCTGGATGTGTCTCTCACATCGGGCGTTGACGGTAGTCGGTATTCCGCCTCTATTCATGCCGGTTGAACCGGTCTTTCCAATCTCCCACATTACCATAGTCCTTCCTCAATTACCAACCTGCCCTTATCCTAATTTTCCTTTTATTTTCACTAAAAGTAATAAATTATTTTCAATGAAATCGGATAATATAGTTGAATTGAATTGAAGAGGCCGTACGTTAGCAAGACAGGAGGAGAACAAGAAGATGAAATAAGCACATAATTAGTAATTCACAGTCCACACGAGCCCTGGAGGCTGAAGCCCATCATAGAACGATAATAACCATTTTCATCATCCAGACCAGACACGTTTTATTTAATTTTTTTTAGATCGTTGACCACATTTTTTTCATTGACTGCCTAAACCCAAAATGACATAGATAGATCGGAGGAAGCATATTGAGAATTGATTCACTGCATGCGAGACACGCGGTTCCTTTGATGGCACTGATATGAGTTACATACAGTGACCAGTGATCAGTGAAAGGAACCCGTACAATCCAAACAGAAGGTAGGACCCACGGAGAAGCAACAAGGAGAGATGATGGGGCCCATGAGCAGCAAGTGGGCAGGTTGTGTCGTGATTTGTTGGACGCCTCGTCACCCTCTCAGTGAAACAAACGGGGCTCGTATACAAAACAAGTTGCCTCTGTAACATCTAGCACCGGATCTTCTCTCTTGTAAGTCGCCTTTCTTTCTTTTTAAATATAAGCGCTGCAGCTGCAGCTGCAGCTGGCCGACATGTGCGGTGGAAACTCTTTGAGCGCAATGAGCGAGGGAGAGAGAAAGGTGGAGAACAACTCGTCTGCTTAGGTATTTCCGAATGAGTATATTTTCTTAATAATATAAAAATTTTGGAGAAAGAATATTTCATCGACTATTTCTCAATTGATTGGGGGCATTAATGTCATTTAATTCGGCTAACTGTTCTCACAGTATTCGGAAATTCAGTACCATTTCCATTTAATTCGCGTAATTTTCTGTAACGACAAATACAACCTGTAATCTAATTTCACAAACTAGAAATGATTTCGAATTTTAAGAATTTAGAAAATTCGAAAAGAATTAAATAATTATATAAAATTGTTTTTTTGATATCAGCATTTTGTTTTTGCGTTTATTTATATATTTATCTGTTGATTTGAACTCAAGACAGGCGCCCTTAAAGCTATCCTTTCTGTCTTTTTGCTTTTTAGGATGATGTCGTTTTTGCAGAGTATTGAAGGCATGAGAGAATAGAGAGATAACGAGAGAGAAGGTAGAGTGTAGAGAGAGAGAGAGAGAGGGAGAGAGAGACTGAAAGAGAGAGAGGGAGTGAGGGAGGGAAGGAGAATCATGGAGTTTAAGGCTTTGGATTGGTTCCTCTGACTTATTATATCTGCAGAAGAAGCCGTAAGGTTTGGTGGGTATTTTAGATCTGTGTTTTTAATAACGTACAATCTGAATAATTTTTTTTTCTCCCCCGCCCTCTCTCCCTATTCTTCCTGTTTCTTAGTCAATCTGCCTAGCAAATCAGCTTCTATTTACGGGTTCTTTAGTGTTCAGAAGTTGATTTTATTTTTCATGGACGGGTCTGCCTCAGTCGCTTCCTTCTTCAGTTCTTATATATTTATCAGGTTACGAGTTTTTTTCCTGAAGAAGCGTTTATGGGTGCTTGCTCCTCCACTCTCATGAACTAAAAATTTCAGCGTTAAGCCCAACTTTTGCTTCAATTTGTTTGAAAAGTTGGTCTTTGTAACGGGTTTCTTCAAAACCATGAATAGTGTTTTCTTCCATTTCTTCGTTACTGTAAAACCATATTCTAAGCTCAGGGAACCCGTTAGAGTGATGTGAAGCTGGGATTATGATGCCAAGGTTTTGTGTTCAAAAGTTTTCATTTAAAAAAAAGTCTCTCTTTTTTTTTTTTGATCAATAAAAATAAAGTCTCTTCTTTATCTTCAAAGCTGATTTGGAACACTATTTAACATTCTTTTGATTCTAAATACTGGGTTCCTACTAGTTTCTCTTACTTATGATTGTTAGTAAGCTGAGAGAGTGCTTTTTTTCTTTGGTCCAGGAAATAAAAAAAAGGATTCTTCAATTTTATTCTCTTCATTTGTTTGAAGAAAAAGAACTCCTTTTCCATGCGGGTTGTTTGTTCAAAACTTCAAATCGTTTCTTTAAATATCTTAGTTCCAAATAAAGAAATAAATGCATATTTTGGTTGCTGAAACCGTTCTGCAATTGTTGATTCTGGAAGCTTTTTCTAGGGTTTTCAGAGCCTTCATGTTGTAGTTATCTTTCCTTAAAAAAAGCTACAAGTAATTAGGTAGTGTTTTAAAGAAGCTTATGCGCCTTTTAACGGTAAGTTCAAATACTATTTATGGTGTGAATTTCAGAATTCGAGAGAAATGATGCAGATAGTGGGAGTAGGAAAGGTTTTATTTTCCGTCTCTCTTTTTTCATCTCTACTAGGTTTTATGGACCGGGGTCTCTTTCTCCTTGGTTTTAAGTGTTGAATCCATTCATATCCTTCTTCTTTTACTAGATCTGTTACTTTATTTTGTTTGCCAAGCTGCAACAACCATTTTTCTTCTTTTTGACCTAATGTTATCTACAACTTTTTCTTTTCCTTGTTGAAGTTTTCGTTTCAGAGTCCCTGCTCGTAGGCTGTTTATCTTGTATTGTTGCTTTGTTTCTCTTTTGTCTTACAGGGAGATGCAGTGTCTTTTTTTGAGGTGGTGCTTTTTCAATTTCAGAGAGATGCAGTGTCTGTGTTTGAGGTGGTGCTTTTTCAATTTCTTTTTAGGTGAATCTCTTGTTTGTTTTGTATTTGGTTGCAGAAAATAGGTTTGAAATGGATTTTTCAGAGTCTACACGAGTTGTCTTCAATAGAATTCAGAAATTAGAGCCCGATAATGTGTCCAAGATTATTGGCTATCTTCTACTGCAGGACCACGGCGACCGGGAGATGATCCGGTTGGCTTTTGGTCCTGACAATCTGATCCAGGCCTTGATCAACAAGGCTAAAGCCGAGCTCGGTTTGTCCTCTAAGCCAGTGTCCTCTGCTCCAGTTTCGCCCTCTTCTATGAATGCGGCCCCTGTTACAGATTTACCCTTGCAGTTCACCCCTTTCTCGCCAGCTTCATCGCGCCCCTTTACGTCTCCGGCCACCTTCCGGGTCCCAGCTCCCTACTGGGACCCCCAAGTCACAACGGACCAGCAAACCATAAGTGGCATGGACTTCATCCCTCCGGCTTATTCAGATTCCATCTCCGATGAATTTCGCCTTCACAATCAAGCTCAGTTCTTGAGTTTAGAAGAACAGTTAGATCCAAACTCGGTGGGTCTGGACTTTTCTAGCAATTACTACTATCCAGAACCTGCACTGGGCGGGCTAAGTGCAAGGACAAGTAGGAGATCTCCAAGCCTACCTGAGTTCCCAGTGAAGGCTTGCCATTACTTTAACAAGGGTTTCTGTAAGCATGGAACCAACTGTAGGTACTTCCATGGTCAAACTATTGGAGATAATTTCTCTCAGATATTCACTCCAAATCCTAATGAGCTGGTTAATGAAGATCATCTCTTCTCCCCTGGGTCTCTTGAAAAGCTGGAGTTGGAGCTCACAGAGCTTTTGAAATCTAGACGAGGTGTCCCTGTTTCAATAGCCTCTCTGCCGATGATGTATTATGAGAAGTATGGGAGAACACTTCAGGCTGAGGGGTACCTTACAGAGAGCCAAAGACATGGGAAGGCTGGTTTCAGTCTGACAAAGCTTCTTGCGCGTCTGAAGAACAGCATTCGACTTATTGACAGGTGGAGTCTTTGATCTTTGATTTGGTTCTCAGTTTTAATAATTGTTTTAAGCTTTTAACGGTTGGATCTTGTGAATGAGTTTCAGACCTCATGGACAGCATTCAGTAGTTTTGGCGGAAGATGCTCCCAGATACATGGAATACAGGAGTGAGAGGAACGATCCTGGTGCCATTGTTGCTGGGTCTCGTCAAATTTACTTGACTTTTCCTGCTGAGAGCACATTTACTGAGGAAGATGTTTCCAATTACTTCAAGTATATCTCAATGCTGTTATCATGTGAAGTTCCAGCCATTTTCGGATTTTTCATATTGGAATTTTAGTGTGTTTCTCATGCTGGTTTCCTTTGTTTGTAGGAGCTTTGGCCCCGTTCAGGATGTAAGGATTCCTTGCCAGCAGAAAAGGATGTTTGGTTTTGTTACTTTTGTCTACCCAGAGACGGTGAAGATGATTTTGACAAAGGGGAATCCCCATTTTGTCTGTGGGGCTCGTGTACTGGTGAAACCCTATAGAGAGAAGTCAAGGATTGTTGACAGGTAAGAGAGAAACCCTCTTGGAATTAGCTGAATGAGCATAACCATGGCTGTTGAGTTTCTTTCCTGATAACCTTCATGTTTGCTGGCAACCTCATAATGGTAAAGTTATTTTGCATCTGTAAAATGCCCAACATCAGACAAAGGGCATTTCATTTTCTCACTACAGTCGTTTAGATTTCTGGTGAAACAGATTTGGGATATGATTGGAAGTTTTTTGGGCTATGTTTTTTTAACGGCCTTTTTCTCACCAGTTGATGCAATACTGGTGAATTTAGTATTTTTGAGAGTTGCCTGAATGAGTTCATTTGGGATGCGTTGGGTTCAAAACTTAGCTCAATTTGCAAAAATACGTGGGAGGGGGGAGGGGTTCCCAATACACCTATGCCCTGTTTGGAAGAAGGCATTTCCTGCCATTTCATGATTATCTTGCTTTGGAAGGAATTCCCTCTTCTTTCATTCATGTGCTAACTCCTTAAAATCTTACCTTTGAGAGTGTTTCTTTGTTTCAGGAAATATACAGAGAAAGTTGAACCTCCAATGTACTACCCTTCTCATTTGCTGGAAATGGATCCCGAGCTTCACTCAAGTAAGTATATTCACGTATGAAGTTGTGGTCTTCTGTAGTTATACTAGGATATATTGCTATATACTTAACACGCCATGAGAATATTATCTTGTCTTTAGTAGTTGGCACATAAGCTTGCACATGCAAGTTCTCGGCTCAAATCGAACAAAATCCCACCTAGGGGACAAAATACCAAATCATCTGATCTATCGCATTCTGGAATGCTTGTAAAAGAGGAATAACCCACAAAATTGCTAGATTGGAGGCTTTTGTTCTTTCAGTTGGGCCTTTTTGCCTAGTAAATCTTCATGGAGCTAAACTGATATTGAATACACCTTTCTTGCCTGATTGAGCATGTGCCACAGGCTGTTGGTAAACACTTCTTACAATTTACCCAGTGATTGCCTTTCTTTTTAGGTCTTTAATGACGGTCCTTTCCTGTCATATCTTATGTATATTTTTCTCCAGTGCCTCGACTCTGCGATAATTCCAGAATACTCAGGAAGCAGATCATGGAAGAGCATGAGCAGGCCCTTGAACTTGAGAGAAGGCGGCTCACAGAGTTGCAGTTAGCACCTAAAGCACTGTCCCACCAACCTTATTTTGGTTACATGGATGAGTTGAAGCTCTCAGAAGGTATGTCTAAATAATTCTTCTAGAAAGTAATTCAACATTCCTTTTAACCTTCTTTCTGTTGTGTACTGTTTCTCTGGTTATTTTCCTGACTTTTTTTTCCATTTTTGTTCTGCATTAAAGCCCATGCAGATCACAATGACTTTCCATCTGCAGACCGTTTCAATTATCTGCTGGATGTTCTGAATAATGGTTCAACAAGCGATGATAAAACCAGACACACAGGCACCAATTACAGTGATCAGGAAAGGTAAGTTATTTAGGGAAAAAATATGAAAAAATGCACGTCATGATGTCATTAACAACCTTCTGTAGCTCAATTGGGTTCTGCTTAGGTTATCTGTTGTTTGCATGTTTCTAATCCAAGTTATGGGCTTAAGAATTACTAGGTGTCAATGACCTGCACAATAAAAAGACATGTTTGTGTATGATATTGTGTCAGCTTTAAATTATTGGAATCAACTGTAGGCTGAGATTTTATATTCTAATTAGTAAGGGAAATTTTAGAATTGATGTGCTCTACAATTATATTTCTAAAGGTGAACCTAATGTGCTTGGTCAAATTTAGAGTTGATAAAAAAGATGAACCTTGTGGGGTCTAGAAACAAGCAACAAGAGGAAACATAGATTTTACTTTTATGGCACTAAATATGACAGTAAAAATAATGTTTCCTAATAGAATTAATAGAGGATTAAACAGTGATATTTATATCGATTGATGCTTCAAATCGTTTAACTTTCATGCTTTTCTAATTCCTGAACTTTTTTCTTGTTCTGATTTTTTCAACAGCCAAGGGATTAATCTCCCGGAGAGTCCATTTGCATCTCCAATAGCAAGCAGCATTTCTACAGTAATATAGAATTCAGAAACAGAGAAGAATTATAGAGGTAGACTACTGGATTCGAAAGTTAATTGGTTCGACTGGATACAAAAGCACCTTTTTCCTTTGTTTATTTGTCAACTTATCTCAATGGATAGATCAAGCTCATCGTGAGTTCATACTAAACTGAAGAAGAAATATTGAAGCTTCTCCTCCTGTTACTTGGGGTGGAGCAGGTTCCAAAGAAGAATGATATAGAAAGCTACATGTAACAAGTTTCTACACTTTTTTTTTTTTTAATGTAATCACAGAAAGCAAGCAAGAGATATGGGTCTTAGAAGAGAATGTAAAATATAGTCTGCCCTATTGGTAGGAAAAAAAATTACATGACAGTGCAGTGTTCAGAGAAAAAAAAGGTGTAGAATCTCTGCAATACTGAGAAACAGATGGAAATAATTTTACTTTAAACGGAAGGTAGTTTTTACTGTTTATCACAAGTGCATTATATAAAAGCTTCTTTGGATGTTAACTGATTATTGAAGATCAGTACCGTATCTGATCAGAGGGGTGTAACCAGATCGTGCCGCCATTCCCATGTGCTCGTGTGCTCAAAATTACCAGATTCTCGGCTCTCTGACTCTGATGTAATTATGGACCATATAGATAGATTGGTGTAATTTGACTAATTTCCCATCAATTTCCAATTGGGTTGGATTCGACCTTTCAATTATCCAATTATTTTTTAGTGAGCTGGGTTTTTCCCATCAGCTTATTGCTCCAATGATTACAAGTATAATACATTTGACGAATTGATACTCTGAGTCTGATAGACATGGGCTACGCTTGTTGTATCACCATGAATCATGGTCCGTGATCGTCAATCAACCTATAGTCCATAATGGGTAATAAAGAGGCTTGGCTGAAAGTCAAACAGGAGGAATGGTGGGGAGATGGATAAGAAAGTGAAAACATAGGAGAGAAAAACCCCAAGAAAAAAATTGACTTGACTTTGAGAACATAATAATGCCGGCAAGAAAGGGAACAGTGGCACTGATGATTTTATTTTCATGTTAAACGAGGATGATGGTGATTGTTGGAATGGCAGAGGCAGGCTACGGCACTTCTGTTCTGCTCTGTTTCTCCAGCTGGCTCGGGTCGGGTGTCCTTTATTTTCTTTCGATGCTAATGCTAAGCTTGTTGTTAAGAGTCCTAGAGAAGTGAAATTTGAATTGATGAGATTGCACAATCGAGGAGGTCAACAGTCAACACAGCAGTAAAGAGTTGATACTCTGTCACAGGCATCTAGGGAGATGGAGGAAGGCTATTTTCTGGCTCTGACATTTGATCATTTTCCAAACTTTCTCTCATCTCTGTGCCAATGGTTAGCAATTACATCATCACGTATTCATACTCGTAATAGATCAGTGAGATATTGTCCTCAAGAGAAAAAAGTAATCTCAAGTAGTAACCAGTAATGGGTGTCGATCATCTCGTAAGCAGCAATTTTGGCGACAAGTCATGAAGAATTACGACAGCGACAGTGCAAGGCTCAGCTCTCACACTGGGGACTGGGGATATTGGAGGATCCTGTTGATAGAATAGCCAACTAGCGAAGGTGGTGACCGCATCTGCCAAGGTTTGGCCGAGAATTAAACGTGGATCACAGATTACTTTTCAAATTCCGAACTGCTGCTATACAGGCCACAAAAAACAAACAAATGGGTTTCAGGGTTTGGCCACAAATTAAAAGAATGGAGCTTACTTAAATTCATGGTGTTACTGTTGTATTATCCAAACTTTAACCCGTTATTTCTATTTATTTCTTTTCTCTTGGCTCCATTTCCAAATGATCTTTCGAGTTTTAAGGGGCAGAGAGGTACTGGAAGTCACCCAGATGGAGATGGGGTTCCCACTGCAAAAGTTTTCTTGGCCGAAATGAAATTAATAGTGACAATCAATCTCTTAAGATGACACCGATCGATGCCCAACCAATCAAACCACCGTGTGGGGACGGGGAGGCTCGAACCGTAGAACAACATGCAGCAGAAGATAAAAGTTGTGGTATCCTTTTCACATCGGAACTCTTTTTATATTTTTTTATTTTTTGGGTAAAACACAGCGGAACATCACATGCATCAACATAGAGCGTGAAGTCATTTTCCGGGACAAGAAGCAAGCAAGCTGGGTTTATAACAAAAGGAATATCCACACGTTTGCCTTTGTCAATGAAATGACTTTCAAGTTTCAAGTTTCAACCAAAATGTTATTTTTTCAAGGGATTACTTCTCTCTCTCTCTCACTCTCGTAATTGCAATTTTGTTTTTTTCTTTTTTCCAACGGAAAGTGGCCTCTAATCAGGCATCAAAGGAAACTGAGGTATCTCAAAAGTTGTGCTTAAGAAAACTGTACATGGATCATTATATAACCTAGAACTTTTCAGTACGGAGAAGAGAACTGATCGAAGTAGAGAAGAAGGTGAATGTAGTACCGAGTACGTGGGAAAACAATTAATCTCACAAGATATTCGTAGTATTTGTCAAAATACTGTTGCCCAGTAGCACCACCAGTACCTTTAATACCTTTATTCGTACCCAACTTGACTCCGTGAATTGGAGTTTCCACTTTTCACCTTCTCTGTCCTTAACAAGCCTCGATATTCCACAGGCTTTTTTGTAAAGTGGGGTTAGTGCTTGCATAACATCTGATCTGCCAGTAAGTTTTTCAGTGAAGATAAATGGAACCCAGCCCCCAGCTCCAGGCTAAAATTTTAATTTACAGCAGCAGCAGCAGACAGGATTTTGCCATGCGAATTGTTCTCCCAATCCCAAAGGTTGATAGGAGTTTCAGGCAGCATTGAAGAGTCAGAGTTTGTCAGAACATATCACCGCAGATGGGTTTGAGCTCATTACATCTGTTTTAAGTTAAAACTGAGCGCTTGTTCTCTGCTTCTTTCTGAGTAGCACGATTGACTTATTAGCTAGTGCGATTATTAATTGTTGGCCAAATTTTTGACCTTGAATACTAGCTAAATGGGGACTTCTCCTTAGCGTTAGCTGGGAACAGCTTTGATCGGTGAAGCGGTACAGGTGGCGCCATGTGGAGGGGCTCCCACCAGGGATTGCTTGGTGAACAGGCTCTTTCCTTCTTATACATTTATATTCATGTTCTCTGATAAATGGTCTTTGACATTTGTTCTTGGAAAGCATGGTAGATCCTATACATGAAAATTGTAATTGACTGGTGGGTCTTTGAGAGAGAGAGAGAGGACTGGGGAGGGAGTAAAAAACTAAAGAGATTTGTACGTGAAGAACTGTTGCTTTTCCAGGGTTTCCTTGGTGATCTTATCTGGACTGGATAGCGGGCGAAGACATTGGGGTGTGTAATTAGAATTTCCGCTTTCCTCTCAAAACACTTTCACAATGATTTAATGGATAAAAGCTCAGAAATCCTTAGTGTCTTTCTGTTTCAACTCATAAGAATTTGGAAGTATAAGGGAAAGATTCAAAATTCAATCCAGTCACAAAGGAGAGCTAACAAAGCAGATCAGTCAATACTGTGAATTTAAACCAAAGGGAAAGTATGTCCATGTTTTATTTGCAGCAGTTGTTAACCCAAGCAGGAAAGACAAAAGCGGTAAGAAAAAACTGGGGACACCATTAAATGACTTTGATATTGTATTTCATTAAGTGTCCGTTCGCATTTATCCGGATAAATGCACTTATGCAGGTAATTGGTTTTTAGAAACATTTATCCGAGTAATTGCATTTACTCATGTAAATAAAGACAATTTCCATTTTATCCATAAAAATCTATTATTGCAAGGGACATTTTTGTCCCTTTCAAGTGTTGGCAATACCAATTTTACCCACCTAGGGGTAAGGGATACTCTGGAAAATAAATTTTCCCTGTTCCTTAGGTAAATCTGAAAAAAGAACATGAGATCTTTGGTCAATAGAAATCAAAATCCTTTTGACCAACTTTCCCCCCTTTCAAAATTCAGAAAAAGAACATCCCCTAAGAAAGAAAATGAGTTGAAAATAACAGCATAGAACTTGATTACATGACAATTTAGTAAAAATAGTACAACATTTAAATGGCTCACTTCCTCTTTTGCTTCTTCTATATGTTTTGTACGTATTATTAGCAGACAATACAATCAAGTGGACCATCTTTTTGCTTATTTATCATGTAAGGGTCAGCTTAGTTTACGGTACAGACCGACAAACTCATCTCATGTAATCGTCTCTATATAAATGAAGCTTAGTCAGTTTTTTTTTTTAAACATAAAATTTAAGTATATACATATACAACAACAAATCAAATTGGATTTTATCGGAACAAATGGGGGTGGATTCATAGTTGATCCGACCCAAATTCGAATTTGGATAAACGGATAGCATTTTAATTGCAGTCTTATCCGGAGGTCAACTACAAAAGACACACAATAGAAATGACATGATGTATAGGTCTAATTTGCCCAATTTGTCTTGTTGTTTGGTTAGCTTCTATCTAGTTGAAAATTTAAGCTACACCTACTACTTGGAGGGGGCCACGAATAAAGTAACAGGTGATCCTGTTATTTTTATATTGAAAGAGATATTTCATTTGTTATGGTGATTAGCAGGCATTTTCCACATCAGTAATCCAACTTTAATTTGGTGATTTTGCAGAGTTTAAAATCTGAGTAAGAGGTTTAGATGATTATGATGATGTTCCTGTCTACCAAAAAAATTAAAATGTAAAAAATCTTCTAGTTCTTTATCTAAGTCTTTTGAATTTTAATTCATTGTGCACATAAACAAGAATTTAGAAAGTTTATGTATGCTCTAAATTATATTATCCCCCAACCATGATTCTTAATATCTTCTTATACATCACAGTGGCCCCCACTATGTACAGGTCTACATTAGGTATATTTATAATAAAATATAATATATCCCATCTCTATTTTTCCTAAAAGCAAATCAAAGCATTACTCATCCACATTATGCATTTGTGGGACCATATATTATCTACAATGATCTTGGTCCAAGTAAAATCGCTGTTCTCTTCTCTCTCTCTCTGTTCTTTACTCACAACTACTAATACTGAGAGTTCATTATGGTTAAATACGAGAAGGGGCGGACATTCTATTGGGACCCCCACACTAGAGGACGATCAAGTTATCAGAGTTGCAGATATTTGATTCAAGAAGTCGGACTGTATCTGATGGTTGGTAAGATATAAATTCCAAAAAGTACTTCAGTAATCACTAATAGGATTGATCAAAACTTCTGATTGATCTTTTAGGCGATTTCTATTTGATGGGTATCATGGTGGGCCCGGATTCTTTCTAAATGGGAAAGGTGGTAAGTAAATGGACGACACCTCATGCTACTCATCACTCATCAGTGCTATAACGACGAGAGCACCTTCACTCTACAATGCTCCCATGGACTTTAGTGGCGTAGAGAGAGAGCAGAAGCTCGTATATATCAAACACAGTCCTTTTTTTAATCAGAAATCTAGTTCAGCTGCTGGTGAGTGGTGACTTGTTGAGGGAACCAGAGCGAGCGAAAGATGACATGACAACAACCGATTTGAGTTTAGAACTATTTTTTGATTGCGTTCCCACTAGAATTTACCAACCGTGGGGTATTTGGTTGTATATATATAAAAAAAAAGCATGATTAAAACCCCAACACCGTTGTATAATGATAATTGTTATAATCGACGATGACATAAATAATGGTCATGTCAGGACTGAGAGACATACTGTAGTTTATTCCAATCATGTCACACAAGAGTCCAAACTTTCTTTTCAAACAATACAAGGCCTTGAGCATAAAAAGGGTTGCACAAATGACTACGTGATTCACATCTGTTTCTTTGTTCTACAAGATCTCAATTATTTCAGAGGACATAGATGTAGCAAAATTGAGAACTTCTGGGTATTTTGTTGGTCCCAGGGCCAAAATTGAAGTCATGAACTCCGACTATGCCTGGAAGGAGTATTAATCAAATGATCCATTATAGGGATCGGAAGATTTAAGTGCAGCAAAGAGGCCTAATCAACAACAAAGTCATTGGATTCTTAACGATTGTCGAGCTTTTCTCAACAGATTGAGCAAAGATTTTGATCTCAATCATTCGAGTCTTTAGGAGGAAGGGAAGCAACACGAAGTGTTACACCATCGTCAACAAAACAAACCTATTGCAATTATCTTTTATTTGTTTTGTCAATTATCGTCAGTTTTATATTTAATTATTTGTTCTAGTTGTTCTGAACTAAGATTTGTAATTCCATTTAGTTAGCTGTTTTTTTTTTTTTTTTTTTTTAGATTTTGATAGGGGGGAAAGTTAGTCAATCAATGGGATTTTGGTTCCTATTGACTAAGAAACCCATGTTCATTTTTCAGATTTATGTGGGGACCCATGAAAGTTTATTTTCCTCGGATTCCTAGGTGGGTAAATTAACTTTCCCATATAGGGGAAAGTTGCCAATACTTGGATGGGACAAAAATGCCCCTTTTAATATAGAATTTTTATGGCTAAGATGCTCATTACCTTATTTACATGGGAAATAAAAGAACATGAAAAATAAAAGAATATGGGAAAATGCACTTACTCGGGTAAGTTTTTCTTGGGAAACACTTACCCAAGTAAGTGGCTTACCGAAAAGCGAACGGAGCATTAGTTTCAATTTTCAACTGTGATGAATATTTAATTTCAGCATGTTTAGTGTCTTTTAGTTCTCTTTGCTCTAGAATTTCTACAAGTTGATCATCCAATGTCAAAATTTCCTAACTTCTCATTTGTGGAACCCAAATTACAGTTAAAAAAGATGATAAAGAGACAAATCTACCCCAACCCATTAGAATCGCTCACTTAGGAGTGTCAATTGGACTGGATTTGGTCCAATCAGATCCAGACCAATGTGAGTCTATTATAAATGGACCGAGTCCAACCCAATCCAATAAATATTTTGGTCCATTTTGGACCGGTTTAACTCAATGTCTGGACCATCTAATCTGTTTAAATCCGTTTTGATTTAGATTGCTTTCAATCTAAACCCGGTCCATTGACACCTATATTCTTATCTTATATCAATGGACTAGATATTGGCTTAATCCAACCCAATCCAATATAAATTTATTACTGATGGACCATGTCTAATCCAATATAATAAATATTTTGGACCGGATTGGTCCAATCCAATATGTCTTGTTGGTCTGTCTAATCCATCCAAATTGATTTTGGACTAGATGGGGTTCAATCCGAAACCGGTCCATTGACACCCTTACACTCACTTCACTGGTAAACCAACATAATGGATGGATGGATGGATGGATCATTATTGGGATTTGTTCAGATTTTGATTTAGTTACGTCCCTTCTTACTTGCCACACTAAGCTTTGTTTCAATTATATGGGGTTGGCTAGGAGAATCCTATTTCCCCATTCTATTCTGTTTAATATTCCATTGTTAAATTATGAGACCTTAAAATCAATTTTTATTACCTTAACCCATGTACTTTTTGGTTTGCTCTATCTCTCTCCTAATCCCTTCAACTTGTGACAGATCACTTGTTCTTATGGATGTTATAAATGGTTTTCTATGCATCATACCCAAGGTTCAAAGTATCGATACGTATTGACCGATATGTATCATGACGGTGGCTTCCTGATACGCCCCTACAAGGGGTGTATCAGGGTTCTGACCGGTTCAGGGGTTGGAGGAATCTTAAACTGGCCCCCCTAAATTAATTTTGAAAAAAAATAAAAAAAAGTAAAAAAATACTATCGATATTGTCTGATACTCCCCTACTGGCATATCAGGTGTATCGATATTTTAAACTTGATCATACCAACTTATTCTGTTTTCTCTCATTATACCACCTATTAGAGATACACCTCGGTTCCTTCAAATGGGTTCACTTATGACCTTGCCATTTCTAAGCATCTTAACTCACCCACATATCTCAATATTTCCATTTCTCCAACACATTTTTTTTGGATATTTTGTCTCATACCCAATGCTTTGCTCCATCCGACATGTCTGGTCTTACAACTCTTGCACGCATGCCTTTCCTTTACTCACGGTAAGACCCTTTTAATCGTGACTCAAATCGTGGGGCCAACCAAGACCATCCGTCAGATAATCACATGGATTGTCAATTTGTTCATTACCAGGTCTATATCAACTCGGTATCTTACTATTGTTTTGTTTATACATAGTTACATACAACTGAACTGACAAGGGCTGAACGGCCCTTTATACGGATCTGCTACTGCCCACTACTTGTTCCCACATCCCACCCACGGGACATAACAGCCGCGCATTGGGAATATCTCCCTTTTCATTCATAAATTCATAGAGAGATGTGGGAACAAGTAATGGGTAGCAGATCCCATCTATCCGTTCACCTGAGATCAATAATATGCAATTTCCTTTTTCATTTGCGACTAATCACCACCAAAATCTGTATATAATCAAGACCAACCGTTTCTTTCTATTCAAAGATAATTTCACAATTTAAGGAATTTCTTGATAACAGATCTTCAATTTCAAGCCTCAAAATATCCAACGTATCTTTGCATATCGTACAATACATATCACTTTCAGGGTCATCGATATATAGAACTGGGTCAAATCAACAACTTCAAGTGTTTATAATCATGTTAATAATTAACTTTAAAAGCTTTCAGATTAAAGAAGTTGAAAGAAAACAGGTGAGTTGAAGTGTTTTCATGCTTGAGCATATTGATACTTTGAACCTTGTTTGATTCAAAGGGTCATTACTTGGTGTAATGGTAAAACCTCAAGCTGGCAAGCATGAGAACACTGGTTCAAGTTTGAAAGCAGCCACTTTGTGTGAAAAATTGTCTAAGGTTAGGGATCATAAACAGTCTACCCCTCCCAAGACCCTAAATAGCTGGGACCAACATTGGGTAATGGCCTTTTTACTTTTTTAGTAATCTTTGATTCAAAGTCAGTGCTTCAATTACAATAAGAAAGCCATTATAATATGGGCCAGAGAGAGAGAGAGAGAGAGAGAGAGTTTAATGATCATTGCGTATCTGATGTGTAACCCGTTAATAGAACACAACACCTAATCAAATGAAACAAATATGAAATAATTCCATTGGACTTGTGTGTAACAAAAACAATCAAAACAAGTCACTCTCCTCTCATTTATGATTCTAAGGTGGCCTAAGTCACATTTATGTAACAGAATATATAGTATGAATTAAATTGATAAATAGTAGTACAAGTATTCTTAGCCAAGATAATTTGCAAAGCACAAGTTGCTACTTCAAACCTTTTAAAGATGAAATCCCAAGTGATTGCAATTAGAACACAACCTGTACACATGAAGGTAGTTATATTACAAAGCCTAACAAGTCATAAAGAAATTGAACACAATTCACAAATACATCATCAGGAGCAGTTATAGATCTACATGCATTTCACTATCTCACTACTTGCAAATAAAATGGCATGTTTAAAGAATATAAAGGTAAGGGACCATTATTTGGTACAAAGGTAAAACCTTGGGCTAACAAACTGAGAACATGGGCTTGAACCTGAGAGTGGCCATTTTGTGGAAAAAAACAAAGAAAAGAAAAAGAAAAAGAGAGAAAATGCCAAAGTCAGGTCTGCATCCAGTCTACCCAAGGGGGTGCAACTTGGGATAGAGCCCAAACCCAAACCCAAAGTAATTGAAATCCTTCAACTCAGGCAACCCAACTTGCACCCTAAGTCTATCCCCATCCCCTTCCAAACCCAAATAGCCAAAACTATCATTGTGCAATGGCTCTTGGAAAATATGAGGTAAATCACTTGGCAGACAATAAAGGCAGGCTTACAATGGCAGAGGCATGTGTGGTGCACGTACAAGTTTATGTAATCACCTGGTTCAGTATGCTTTTGAAAGAAGGGGCACATGGTGCCCACCAAATGGGGTCCAATCCCCTGAGTGTATGCGACTAGCAAGCCAAATTGGCTCTCTTTTTAGATCTGTTGATTTTCTCCCTATTAAATTCATTTGTGTTCATCTCTACTTGAATGATCAATAATTTAGGAGCCAACCTCGTACTCTTAAACTGGCAATCTGACACCTGGAATCTCCAACCACCACCAATTAGGTACTGAAAGATAACCCACTTCTACATGCACAAATTGATTGAGATACAGACCGGAAATCTGCACAAATTATAGTGCTGACAATATGTAAGAAACATGTTAACAAGCCAGGAACTACATAATATATAATACATAATAAAGATACAAACCTATGTTTTGTGATGCAGTCGACAGGCTTTGAAGAATAACCACATATGTTGAGTAAATTG
Source organism: Nelumbo nucifera (assembly GCF_055504915.1). NCBI lineage: Eukaryota > Viridiplantae > Streptophyta > Magnoliopsida > Proteales > Nelumbonaceae > Nelumbo > Nelumbo nucifera. The sequence continues at coordinate 65,618,934 of NC_142649.1, forward strand.
ACTGAGATCCTCCACTATTCAAACCCTCGAGTTAGGACACCTAATACTTAATTGGAAGGAACTATAATGGCTACCTTTTTCTTTCATACTTCTTTGCAAACTCCTTGAGTAGCAAACTCTGCCTGAATGCCAAATACCTGTCTAAACTAGTTCCAGCCCACTGTTGACAAAAGCATTCATCTGTTGGAACCAATGAACTTAGAGGAAATGGTCCCTTTGGCGCCTTTTTCAGGGAAACCAAGAATCTATGCCGAGGCCGAATTCTCTGATCTAAAGACAAGCTTAAGTACATAGGATATTTAGTCAAGGACTGCACCTCATTCTGAAGTTCATTCACCAAGTACAAATACTTGGGCTTCAGATTCTCCTCTAGTGATAAAGATAATACCTGTGAAAATAGTTGAGATATTTACTCTTAGATTTCATTACATTTACAGGGAAAATGTACAGGAAGAAACTCAAAAATTCATTATAGAATTAAGAATCTTCTTCTGTTCATTCCTTGACTATGATCGGATTCAATTATACTACTGATATTTGATGAAAACATGGAAAAAGTAAAAGAAACCATGGAAGAAATTGAGTTTCTATAGATTCCTGTGCTGATTGCAATTTTGTAAATTTGGGTGATCACATATTCAGTCAATGAGTTTCACTGGAAGTTATTTTCTAGTTTTTTGATGTCATAGGAATAAGGTTAATTGTTTTAATGAATCAAATTTAGAGAGTTCTGATCATCACCCAAGTCTTATCTCAACTATATGGGTTGGCTACATGAATCTTCTTTCACCATTCCATTCTGTTTAATGCTATATCCATTGTTAAACTATTGGCACATAAATCATTTCTTACTACTTCGATGTCCTTTTTGGTCTACCCCTAGCCCGTCTAACCCCTTCAACTTGCAACTAATCACTTCTTATGGGTGCTGTTGATGGTTTTCTATGCATGTGACCAAACCATCTTAATCTACTTTCTTTCACTTTAGCACTTATCTCCTAGGGTCTTTTGAATGATTTCATTTCTCATCTAATCCTTTCTAGTTTTTTCACTCATCCATCTCAGCATACACATTTCTGCCACACTCAGTTTTTTTGGACACCTTGTTCTTTACTGTCCAACACACCATTCCATAGAGCATACCTGGACTTGCAACTACTTTATAGAACATTCCTTTTAATCTAAGTGCTATTTGCATATCACATAAAACTTCAGATGCACCTATCCATTTTTCCCATCCTGCTCAAACTTATCCACTTGGAAAGTTGAATATATAAAGTTCAACACTTTTCTTGCTACCCAAGTCTAAGAAGTCAAAAACTTATCCACTTGACTTGATTTTGGTGCAGTTAAGTAAAATTTTCAGTTACCCACCAAATGAGACCAAGATTTCATGAATCTAATATGAATCAGGAAACTTCCCACCATTTTGATAGTGACCATGTATTTTTCTATGTGAAGAAAAAGGATTAAGTGCAAAGTGAAATATGTGCCTAGTTCTCCTGAAGGTTTAGGCCAGTTGCATCCTAACACAAAATTCCAATAATTTACAATGTACTCATGTTCTCAATATTAAGAACTCCACAATCTGGGTCAAGACCTTTAATCTCTTCTCAGATTTTAAGGTTGGTGATTTTTTTTTATCTTGGGGGGCTATAGCTGACTCATCTTCTAGAAGACAGCTGGTAACAGTGGACTGGTCACCTCCATCTAGTGTCTGGCTGAAGCCGAACTTTGATGGGAGTTGTGTGGGCAACCCGGGCCCCTCCGGAATCGGAGGGGTAATCAGGGATTAGGAAGGAAACATACATGCATTTTTCTCAGGCCCAATTGAGCAAGGTGACATTGCCACAGCAGAATTCTTGGCAGCAGTTTTTGGGGCTGAGGAAGCCAAAGAATTGGGTTTTGAAAGGTTAATTATCAAATGTGATTCCAAAATAGTGGTGGACTGGCTAAAGAAGGGGGAAAGAGTGTGTCTTTGCATCTAAGGAATGATCTCAAATGGTTCAAATGGCTTTCTAAGGACATGTTCATTTAAGTTAATCGGTTAGAAGATCTGCCAACAGTTTGGCAAATGGTCTAGCTAAGCAAAGGGTTCAGACACAGTCTATGTTTTGGGTTCAGTTGTAATATTGGGGGGGAGGGGGGGGTTAGACTCTTTGAGTCTACTTGTTCTTCACAACTTCTCATTGTTCTGTTTTCTTATAATTTTAATAAAATTCTTTCTGAGTTATTGATCAAAAAGAAGATTAATAACTCCACAATACAACTATTTCTGCTCACCCCTGCCTGGTCAATGCATCTATTATGCTCTTTGCTGATCTGTAAGTCCATGTGAAAGATATCCATGGTTCCCTAGCTTCCTAACCAAAATGTCTGGCCTCTCTTAAAATGTGTCTATACTGCCATGTTCCTAGATTGAATTTTTAAGCCAATCAAGTACTACCACAAGTTCCCTTCCACTGCAATACCTCTGCAATTTAGGGAATTCCCCAATTCAACCCTTGAAAACTGCTAACAGTTCAGATCTAACTGAATTTCCTCGGCCAATAGGTCCCAAGATGATAGCCGTTATATTATCATGATCATTCATAACCACCCCTACCGATGTTGAACCGCCTAAGTTACCCAAACTACATACATCAAAATTTAATCTTATAAGGTCCAATGTTGGAGGAGACCAAGTGATGGCTACTTCTAGTAGATGAAGATGATACAACATATTGCCATCTCCTAAGGATGTCATATGTAGAGAAACAGCTAAAGAGGCTTAAGGTTTTTATACAATGAGCACCTTCATCTGCCTTCATCTACTAGAAGTAGATGAAAGTGCTCATTGGATAAACTGTTAATAGGGGTGGGAAACTATGGTCCCCTGCTTTGCCAAGCAATGGGGATTCTAAACTGTTAATAAGGTGGCTGCAAACAAAGAGGTTGGGTATATGGAATTTTAGACAGCAAATAAGGGAAATAATCTGCTTGGCAAGGGAAGCTGGAGTAATTTACAAATGGGTAAGGAGGTCAGCCAACTCTGTGGCAGATAGCTTGGCAAAGCAGGGGACATTCAGGGAAAACATTTTTTGGGCTGTACTGTAATTCTTGAAGTTGTTTGGGGTCAATACTCTTTGTCTGAGTGGTTGACAGTGTAAGATGTTTATTTGATATCCTTAACGAAAGCTACCGTTTACAATAAAAAAAATGATAACCTTTACTGAGATATTCTCAATTACCACTTCCTTGCAGATTGCTTCCTCAAGTATTCTATCATTTCTCCTCCAAAACCAGCCATATGACTACTGCCCTTGTGCATCTCTATATAATGTTCCCTCTCTTCTTTGAAAGTGTTAGAAAATATGCTAACCATATCCCTAGGAGTATACCTGTATCTACATGGAGAAAACTGAAAGTAAAAACTCACAAATTCTAGAGACAGAGGGGCAGGGGATTAATAAATGGGAAGTAGATTTTTGATCTATAACTGCAACTGAGTATTTCTACATTTGAGGTCTATTTTGGAGTTGCTGTTGGTTTATATAGTTTTAGTGGGATTGTTAGAGTTGTTTTAAGTACATATTTGAGTGTCCTATACTCCTATATAGGATGTCTATGGTTTTTCTTAGTTTTGAAGCTATTAGGTGGTGTTGTTTGATCAATCTTCTACTCAAAATTAGAGCCTGTAAAGGGAGATCATACCCCTATAGCAAGTCTATCAGGAATAAAGCATAAATAGTGGAATAAAAGTTTGTTTCGAAGTTACCTACAGGAAAGAGTGTGTCTTCCTCCACCCCCCTCTCTTCCCTCTCTTTTCAAGGTTCAATATTTTCTCACTATGTTTCTCTCTTATATTTGTAGAGAACTGTGCCGCAAGGGGCACTTTAGTCTTTTTCTTCTTTTTTATTTAGTACAGTCGGCCTACACTATAAATATAAAGTCTGGCGCTGCCAGCCTATCTTTTTGGCTCTCTAACATCTTTTTCCTCTTCTTCTCCCTCCTCTCTCTTCTCTCTTGATCGAAAGCTCTTCTATCTGTTCCTTTGGACTGAGAATGGAGGATGCTAGTTTGACCTAACCCTGAGAACACTTCGGCTGTCACTTCTTCTATTTCTTGATCGAAACTCAACAAAATAGATTCCAAAAGTTAGCAGATGATTGATTGAAGCTTCCTAAGAGTCCGGTGATTAATTTTTCCTCGTTTCTTATTATTTTCTTGGATTGGAACCTCCAGAAACCATAGTTTTCAAGGCGCCAAGGCAACAGGGAGGAGCCTAGTCACCTAGGCAATGGATTTTTTTATGTAGAAAACATAGATCCTAGGGTAGTTCCCTAGGTACCATAACCATATTTCCTTAATAATTATTCATAATTTTCATAAGAAAAGTATAGAGTTCATGTTAAAGTATAGAAAATCAACATATTAATGAGAAGAAGAAAAAGAAGGAAAAGAACATTCAAAAAATATAAGGGCTGAACCCTTATTTTTGTTATAGGAAGAAGAAAAGAAGTAGTAGAAAATGTGTTGATTAGACAAAATTTTAAGTTCTTCCTTATTGGTTCAGGTTTTAAAGTCTTTGAGGGTTCAAAACAGCATTTAGCAATGTTTGTATTGATTAAACCCTAACAAATAAGAAAATAATAAAAAGAAATTAGTATATAAACACAATGAATATTTTAGTTTAATAGTGCCTATTTTATAATTATAATGTCAAAAAATAAAGAATAAAAAAGTATTTTATAATACATAGTACAAAACTGCTAGGCGATTAGGTGAGGTGAGACTCAAAGGGTGCCTCGTCGCCTAGGCATCGGCTTGACAATTATGCCAGAAACCTCTCAGACTAAACGAAGACAGAAGATAAGCCTTTTTTTCTTGGTTCTTGGTATTGCTACCAAGAACAGGTTAAGGTCTGTCTTGACCAAATGGTATAAGGGGAGTTTAAACCCTCTTTGTGGGTCTGAAGATCCAGAACTGTGTGCATGTGGAACCTTTGTAGGTCATGAGTGACCTGGTCAGTGGGCAGGGTACTGCAATAGAGATATTTTTTTGATTGGAAACAGTAACTTCATTAAGAAAATTAGGATGTATCGAGTACAACTGTCAACCCCAGAAATAGGTGCTGACCCCAAAAGGCCTGTTTTACAATTCTACCCCAGAAACAGGATCACCCGATCCACAGTTCTAAAAAAAAACACCACAGTGGTTGCAGGTCATCCAGACCTCTAAAACCCACTTACCTGGGTACAAGAAAGGACCACAGGATTAAGAAGTCTTGCCTTCACATCATCAGAGTTCCCTTCTTTTAGGGATTTCTTGGCACACGACCAGGAAAGAAGAGAAGAGAACCTAAAAGAAAGCCCTTCAGATCAGTTCAACCTACTGCCTAATCAGATTCGATCCACAGTGGAGGAGGAATTGAGAGATTGAGGAAGAAGAAACTGAGAGGACTTTGTCGCACTGCTTCTAACCCCAGAAAACCTGCTCTGATACCATGTTTTCTGGGTTAGACATATAAAGAAACAGGAATAGAAAGGGAGAAGAAAGGAAGAGAAGAAGAGAATTCTGGGATCAAAAGTTGTGACTGGCGGCGCCAGTCATTAGCATTTATATTAGGGCATCCCAACTAATAATAAAAGAAAGTAAAATTACAAGAATGCCCCCTGTGGCACTAAAGAACAGAAATATAACAAGGAATTAAATTAAGGAGACTAACTAACTAACAGATTTCAACAATATCTATTCTTCTTTATCATATAAGGCTTTTCTCCTCCTATGCTACATCAATATTGCCATAGGATTTTTGCAAGAGCAAAAGAACCAATCACTTGCAAGATCTTTGGTTGCAAGAAATCAATTTTTGTTATTGTTAGAGAATATGAACCTATTCAAGGACCTCACCTAACAGCTTAAGCTTTTAGGTTGAATGGTTTCTTTGAGATGGTATCAGAGCCACTTTGACCAAGTGGTCTAGTGTTCGACCCTCAGTACCCCCATTATAATTAATTAAGTTTCAGCACAAGGTATGGGTGGGCCTGTGCTTGTTCACACTTCAAGCCCAATGGGCTTTCATGTGAGGGGGCGTGTTAGAGAATATGAACCTATTCAAGGACCTCACCTAACAGCTTAAGCTTTTAGATTGAATGGTTTCTTTGAGAGTTATCATATTTTGAAAATCTTAAAATATATGATTAGGAGCCTCCAAAGTGGTCACTATAATATTTAAAAACACTAGTAGGGATTCTTTTTCTTTTTGTGGGGGGGGTTACTAATCGTTACTGAAAATGCAGGTTTAAAGGAAATAAACACCCTGCTGTATTGATTCTTGTAGTTATAGACCAAGGTTTTTTTTTTTTTTTTTAATGTTGTTTTTCTCCTAAGGATGTACCCTTTGTCCTGATTGTACAAGTGTGCACGTAGGGGGGTAGAGGTGTTACAACATATGATACACAAATAGAGCAAAGACATGGCTGGACAGGACATTGGAACAGATATGATGTCTATGTACAGGCTTGCCCACTCTGTAAAGCCAAAAATTTGAATGCTGGATTTCAAACATTTTATTTTTTAGAGGGATATCAATCACTATGAGAAGATGAAAACAATTACCTGTGTAAGACTTGTTATTACTTTTAAGATGTCAGAATCGCACATCCCTATACTCCTAAGGAAATTGATCCTTGGAAGTATTCCATCTTCAATGCTGTAATGAAGAAGCTGGGGATGTTTTGTGACCATCTTAACTATGCAATCCTTGGGTGCTCCCAGTTCCTTTGAAAGAAAGCCAAAGCGGGAATTCCATGAGTTGTCAATTCGCTGAACCAGAATTTGAGGGCTCAGCTGCACAACTTTACTCAAATCCTTTCTTTTGATACCAACCTCTTCAACCAAATACCTGACTGTGGGTTTTAGGGAGTGCTCAACACTGTACGAAAACAGGGAGGGAGCAGCAGTAATTATTTGTCCTATTCTGGAGTCAGGAACACCCAAACCCTCCAAAAATGCAACATGGGACTTCAGATTGTTTTCTACTCTATACCCTAGAATCTGTGGCTGCCTCAGAAGTATCCGTTTGATGTCTCTATGTTTGACACCGACACTCAACAGAAACTCCAACCTTTCTTGTGCAGAAGCCACATTTATCTGAAGGGAAGGCATGTGTCTCTCATAGATTTGGATGAAATGTGATTCCTTAAGTCCGAATGTGCTCAGGTAATCAACAAGTGGAAAACATTTTTCATCCAAATCTAATTCTTCTGACAATTGGTGAAGCATACTCTCTGTGGATTTCCCAGTCTTTAGCTGCAATCAACAAAAATAATGTGAAACACTTCAATGCTGTCTCTAATATCCCAGATAATAATCAACAGACAATACCTTTTCTCGACCAGTTGTATCTTCAGAACCCATTTCCTGCAATCTGTAATAAGAATCTCTTTGTTTTCTCTTTTCTTCAGTATTCTTGCCATTTTTCACATCCAATTGGCTGCCTGTAACATTCAGATTCTGCCCAGTTTTTGATGATATTTCCTCCGACCCCTTTGAAGGTAGGCAACTGCCTGAAAGATCAAAAGAAAATTTAATTTTATCAAACTAGATCTTGATGGGTGTTCAAAGGTCAATCTGGGGGTGCTTTGGTAGTGGAGGCACAGTGGAGGTGGCAACAGTGTCAATTACAAGCCTTCTTGGGCATTTCAGAAGATGGAAACTCTTCTAAAGCTGAAGCGCCGCTGGCTCTAGAACATGCTTAGGTGGTTATTAAAACTAAGCATGTTTGTTGGATATCAGAAGATAATGCCTAGGGGGACACTTAACTTGGGATCAAGGTTGAATATTTAGCTCTCTTGGATCTCTAGAATGATGACTTGCTTGGAAGAGTTGCTTTCTAAGAATGGGGTCAATACAGACTAAAGACATTTTTAGAAAAATTGATGTTTTAGTCCTAATCTTCTTTCATTAAGTTCCCATTCAGGTTGAGGAGTTCTTTTTTGTATTTCTTTTCCTAATTAAGCTTTCCTCATTGACACAACATAGAAGGATTTGATTCTATTTATTCGCAATTTTTAACAGAATAATGGGTGGTGTAGCATACCTTGTTTTGAACTGGGTTTTTTCACTGACTGAAAGCTCCATGGATCAGCATTAAATTCTTCCATTTCAGAAAATCCATCCTGAGCAGAAACAACATGATTAAGCAGTTACCTCACTTTCAGAAACCATTTAGACCAAAGAATATACAATGTAAACCAGTTCAACATGGATAAACCTTTATGTTAATTGAGCTAGGCTTGCAAGTTTTCAAGCTGAACTTTTATTGGACAAGCTTGAGTTTGAACAACTAATCAAGCTTACCTCGAGATTCAAACTTGATTAGAATCAAACTCAAATCGACCCTAATCGAACTCAAGCCCAAACTATTTGATTAGAGCTCGGTTCGATTGCAGCCCTAGTCTTGAGCACATGGCCACTCTAGAGGATTACCTAGTTGTGAAGAGTTTAGTCTAGCCACATCATGAGGAAGAGGTGGGTTTTAAAACTTTAAACTTCACCACATAATGAGATTCTTGTCAGCATTGAATTACTCAACTAGTTCTTTCAAGGGTGACATCAAATCCTCCAAAATGGATTATTTTATTAACGAATTTAATAGTGGATGTCATGCCATTTCAAAAGAAGCTAATAATACACATGAAGAGACAACTAACATAATCCATAGATCCAGGAAACAAACCAAATAGATGATCAACAATGCAAACAATTAAGAACATCAAGCAATTGCATGGGACCTACCCGTGATGATCATACACCTTGCATAAAGGAAGTCATGTAGGATGGGATTAAAAACTTGGAGACGTGAGGTGAGGCACCACGACATATAGATGCATGAGATGTAAGCATGGAGGAACAGTGCTTAATCTTCATGAGTTACCACTTTTTAAGAGAAACATGTTACTAAATAAGGAAAAGCATTGAAATATGCACAAGAGCAGTTCATGTTTATAGAGAAGGATCATATACAAATGAACATATAGTTACCTAAACATGGACCATAAGGATATATCTTAGAAACCATTTAAAAACTACAGGAAAACTTTAAAAGCTAATATTTAAATGTAAAATAATAGCTTAAACAGTTTTAATACATTGAAGCATGTACACATGCACATACATACATATACATTAAGGCATCCCAAGTTGTTAGGAATATGCCTAATACTCACAAGCATGAACCTCAAGGCAAGACTCAAGACATAAACCTAATATGCTTTATAAAACACATTTAGATCTAGAATGACTGAAAACCAACACCCTTACTGAATGGGCTAAAATATATCTGTAACATACAAAGTCCAAGCCAGTACCCTGGAAATAAATGCAGCATGAACTTTATGTAATCATATTCCATGTTGGAGCTATGCATGTTCAATAACTTAGTAACACAAAATTTCCAAACAATAAAAATTACTAATAAACTCAAATCTATCTTACTACTTCACAGTTTGATTTCGCTTTGACAATACTGTTCATGGATGATGCAACACCATGCCAGTTTTGCCAACAAAATTCTCAGAATTATTGTCCATGTGTAATTTAGTTTGTTACAGAGCTGTAAATTCAGTTACACATACATCTCTCAACTTGCACATGCAAGCTGTCTTAAGTCGATTGTATATCTATAAATACCTTTGTAATCGTGGAAGGAAATAACGAACTCTTTTTCTTTTTCATTTCTTGTCTGAAAATTTAAAAAATCTTCATAATTCATTCTATCTTTGTAAAATTGGTAACAGGACAAAATGGCGAAGAAAAATTGTATCTCCTTCATTAAACTTATCAAATATATAGACATTTATTACAAGGAGCCAAGGAAGATGATGTGGCATTTACCAAAACAGACTCATAACAAACTTCATCGCAAGTGTAAAACTCATCGCAACATGCTTCAACCGGTATTCTCCTAATACCCCCTTTCAAGTTGGAACATGAGGATTAAAAATGCCCAACTTGGGTAATAAAGAAGCAAACCTATCTCATCCAACAGCTTTGGTAAAAATATCTGCAGGCTGAGCTGATGTAAGAAGATGAGCAGTAGTTATAGCTTTAGACTGAAGGTGCTCTCGTATGAAGTGGGAATCTATTTTAATATGTTTGGTACGCTCATGAAACACTGGATTAGTAGCTATGTAGAGTGTTGCCTTATTGTCACGGTATAACTTCATGGGTTGTGGATGAGAGAGACCAAGATTAGAGAAGAGTTGTTTCAGCCACAACAGATCACTGGTGGCAACTGCCATTGCATGATACTCGGCTTAAACAGAAGAGCGTGCCATTGTTGCTTGCTTCTTACTCTTCCATGACAAAGGAGAGTGTTCTAGAGTTGTGAGATAGTCGATGACGGATTTCCGAGTAGTTGGGAACCAGCCCAACCCGAGTCACAATAAGCTCGCAATTGGAGATCACAATCAGCCGGAAGAAATACTCCTTGCTCAGGTGTAGCCTTTAAGTATCAAATTACATGCATTGCAACATCTAAATGTTGTTATCTAGGATCACTCATAAACTGATTTAGAATATGAACTGAATACGTGAGTTCTGGTATCGTGATAGTGAGATAGAGAAGACGACCCACAAGTTGTCTGCACTGATCAGGTTGAGCAATTGGCAAGCCAGATTCAGGTCCCAAATGGTGTTGTTGCGCAATGGGAAACGTATTGGGTTGGAACCTAGCATGCCTACATCCTTAAGGATGTCAAGGGTATATTTCTGTTAATTGAGAAAAATGCCGAAAGAAGACCGAGAGATCTCAAGTCCAAGAAAATATCGAAGGACTCCGAGGTCCTTAATTGGAAAGCACTGTCACAGGTAGTCCTTGAGAGCAGAAATGCGAGCTGGGTCAATTCCGACAATCACCAAGTCATCAACATATGCAAGTACAAGAAGAATGCTGCCTGATTGTATTGAAGTAAAAAGGGAATTATCAACAACTGATTGCTTGAAACCCCGTTGGTGAAGAGCATGAGCTAGAGTTTCAAACCAATTGCATGAGGCTTGCTTGAAGCCATAAATGGATCTGTTCAAGCGACATATACGCTAATCCTTAGGAGGCAAAAGTCCAAGTGGAGGAACCATGCAAATTGCTTCATGGAGAGTTCCATGGAGGAACACATTGTCCACATCCATCTGATGTAGTTCCCAATTTCAGGTTGCAGCCAGAGCTAAGAGGCAACGCATTGTTACGAGCTTAGCAACTGGGGCATATGTCTCTGTATAATCAATGCCTTCAGTTTGAGTGTAGCCTTTTTCTACCAATCGGGCTTTGTAACGCTTAGCAGTTCCATTAGGCTTAAACTTGACTTTGTAGACCCAATGAGAGTCTTTCTCGATGGTAAGTCAGTCAATGTCTAGGTATAGGTGTGCTCAAGTGCAGCTAGTTCGGCTGACATAGCTTGCTTCCAACAGTCATATTTGCGGGATTCATCATAACAGGAAGGCTCAGGTAGTATAGAGGGGATTGAAATCATAGTTAGAAAATTGGAGATTGGGTAGTGAATGTTGCATGAGTCTGTTTGTTACTGAAGTGTTGGACAGATGTAATTAGTCAGGTGTGGAGGTCTCTTGGAGCGGAGTGGGCGATGGTTATGTGAGGTTGGTGGGCTAGCAACAATAGGTTCAGGAGTTGGCGAAGTGATAATGTCCATGTCACTAGTGTGTTCAGGTATGAGTTGTCACAAACTGGTTCAGTTCTAGGTGTTTGATTAGATATTATATTAGCCATTATATCATCAACGAATGGCAGAGGTATGGTTGAGGTGTAGATGGGTCCAAAGAAAATCACATCTCTAGACACAAATATCCACTTAGTAGCCAAGTCATATAATCTATATGCTTTTTTACCATTAGAATATCCGACAAACACACATTTAATGGCACGAGTATTAAATTTATCACACCCACGTCGGGATGTACTTGCATAGCACAGGTAGCCAAATGTATGGAAATCATTATATGGAGGTTTGTGGAAAAAAAAAGTTCATATGGTGATTGATTTCCTAGCAAGTATTGGAGTTAACAAGTGATTAATAATGTAAGTTGCTGTCAGGATACATTCTCCCCAAAACATGATTGGTAGGTGCTCTTAGAACCATAAGGCTCTTGCTATCTCAAATAGGTGTTGGTGCCTATACTCAACGACCCCATTCTGTTGAGGGGTGTCTATACAAGATGTTTGATGTAAGATTCCATGTGCTGTCAAGTAATCTTGAGCAGGTCTAGAGAGAAATTCGGAACCATTGTCCAAACGGATATACTCAGCTTGAGCATTGAACTGTATTTTGACAATTTCACAAAACATTACAAGAAAGGAACAAGCATCTAATTTATATCGCAACAAATGCAACCATGTAGATCGAGTACAATCATCTACAATTGTTAAGAAATAATGAACTCCAGAATGGGACGGGGTGCGATAACCATCTGAGCACATCCCCTCGTATGAAGTGGGAATCTATTTCAACATTTACAGGATATGGTTGTCCTTGTCATGCTACTAGACTGGATTATAAGTGAAGGAATGGAACTGCTATTCCTGTAAATGTTGTTTTGACTCATCAGATTACTAATCATTGTTGTCAAGACAAAGAATAGCAGTTCCCTTCCCTCACTTATAAGGAAAGGAACTGCACATTCTTCTACCATATTTTATCTCCCGCTAAATCCCAGATTCTCACCTATGGATCCTGAGTTTTATACAGGCCAGCATGTAGAAAACTTCCTCAAACATGCTTATCGACTCATCCGTTCAAAATCCAGGAAAATACGGATTAAACATGCTTATACGTACAGTACAAGTCTACAAGAAAATTCAGTTAAAAGTTGATAAAGTCAGGAAGCTTAATCCCAAAATTTATCATTACCTTGTTTTCGTTACGCCTCCAAACGCTGAATCTAAACTAAATTGGCTTAAGTGGAGGCAAAAATATGTAGAACGTTAGACAGAAATGTAAAGGCGGACTTGAGAATCTAGAGCTCAAAAGACGAAAGAACTATAGGGAAAGATTTTAAGAATATAAACTCACATCAGAGTACTCCTCGGAGTCTTCATCGTCCCCATCATCATCATCGTCATCACTATCGTAGGGAGAGAGGCTTTGTCCGTATCGAGATCTTCTATTAGATTTCAGTATCCTAGGGTTTGAATGTGTAGAGAGAGCTACAAAAACACTGGTACAATTTCGTCTTCCTTTGATTATGCTGTTAACGAGAACTTCACTACCGAAGTGAGACCGAGAGAGATTCCGAGCAGAGGAAGAATGAGTAGATGACGAGAGAAAATATGAGTTGAAAACATGGAGAGAGACAATAGCCATTGAAGATAAAAGAATATCCAGAAACCCTAATCCGAATATCCGTTCACGGAAATCCCCGCCTTTATCTTCTTCAACCTGTGCTCTCCTATGTTTCAAGTTTAAGCTTTCATTTTAGCTAAACAAGGAAACTAATGATAGTAGTACACTATTAGGCTATTAGCCGTTGTTACTACTTAAAGCAGAAAAATAAAATATCTAAAATTATCGCGGGAACGGGGAACCTCTCTCTCTCTCTCTCTCTGTAATATCTCTAACATGAGGTGAGGCCAACAGGACAAGATCAACGTTATCCATAAGTCTGTCTGCTGGCGGCAACAAGCCAACAACCAACAACTACACTATTACACACTACGGCCAAATGGGCCGTAATGGGCAGTGGTATAGCATATGACTCATATTTCTAAGGCCCAGCTTCAAAGCCCAAGCCCAGTGATACCATGTCTTGTATAATTAAGCCGACGTGGTCTAATTTGAACGACCCTGACTATGTGGCTCTGCTTACGCGCCAAAAGCTACAGATGAAGCACAGATCAGAGATGTTTTCATGCGACGAAGACTAAGCTAGAATAGCTCTTCTCAGACACTGGAACATGGAGACTCTAATGTCTTCTTCATCGGTTCTCGTCGTCAGGATGCCGAAGGGCATTTCCACAAAGGGTGTAACGGTAACCTCTGACACTCATCATTGTCAGAGAAACAGAAAAAGGTTTTCCATCGGAACTCGCAAGTTTCCAGCAAGAATCCGGGCGATCAATGACGTTTCAACAGCCGCAGATCCCGCTCAGGCGGTTGTCACTTGGCAAATTGTCGTGGGCACTATAGGTTCTGACTCTCTCTCAAATTGTTTTCTTTCTTTGATTTTATTATTATCGACTTCCTGTTTCTAAATCCGTTGGGAATTATTCAGCTGGAGTCACTCCTTTCGTGGTGGCAGGAATCGAGTTCAGCAAACGAATTGTAAGTTCAATAATATTTATGTAGGCAAAAATAAATTGACATAATATGATAATACTTTATCTCGTCTAGGAGCATTCTTGCATAATAGCTATTAAAGAATGGATAAGGCTGAATTTAAGTATTGATAGGAAAACCTTGAAAATTTTGTCCTATATTCTCACAACATTTCTCGTCGGTCTCTCCAATATTTGTTTCTATCCATTGGTGCCATCAAATGAGTGTCTTCCAGATGAAACAATGCCATCACCAGGCGTTGATAATAGGCACACAAAGGCAATCAATTAAGAGCAATGCCCATAAATCCAAATTAAAGGATCCTCACCTTTGACCTTGGAAGTTCTACACTTCTACTGAAACGGCTCTTGTATAGATTGATGGGACCAATTGAGAAGAGTTTTGTGCCAAATATTTAACCTTGGGGCTGTCATGTAACCAAGCTAATCGTGCCCCTCTGAATATCTTCTCCTTGAAGGGCTTGACCTCACTTCCATGAAATAGCCCGTAGTCAAAATAACTCAAACAATCCAAGCAATACTAGAATTTCTTGTAATCCTGTTTTAAAACCCAAAAAACTTGATCAATTGAACAAGGAGAATTCACTCTTATTGTTTCACGAATTGATTCTACAAATAGAACTCCATTGGTTTTTTTACCATCCAAATGAACTCTCTGGATTACCCATTATTGACTGAAATTTATTGTCTAATGCAATTAGAGTTAGAAGATAAACATTCTGACACCTGCCACAAGTTAGAACTTTTTTTTTGTCACCATGTTTAACTCAATTCAGTATGCCATCTGGTTTCCAAGGTCATACCAGAGAAAAAGTACATCATCCATCCACCATCAGATGACTGCTGAATGTTTGAAGTTTCTTCTACTTCTAGATACTCATCTTAACCAAGTCTTATCCCAAATTCCTAACTGTCTGTGGTCAGGCACATGAATCCTGTTTCCCCATTTCTCTATATCAATGACTGTATCGTTTAGCCTTAAATATGTTTTGCTGAATTGAAGAACAGTCTTTTGAGATCTTTGAAGTCCATAATTAATTTGCAATTCTGAAGTCTGAACCTAGAATGCATCTATTGGATCCACAAAGAGTCATTTTATGAGGTGCATCTGGCATATGCCTCAGTGTCACGGGGGTAGTTCTACAGCGGAAGAAACCCGTGCGGCGTCCAGGCCAAGGTAGGCCAGGACAAGCCTTTGTGTGCTGCAAGGCTAGGAGTTGCCCGATGAGATGGCTCCAACAAGGTCAGTAGCATTGGATCATGACCTCAAGTCGCATGGCCGGGGCACTCGGCTGGCTCTGGCCGGTCCATGGGAGGTGCCACTTACGTGCTAAAGGGGGACGGCCATGATGTGAGGCGATTGTGCACCGATGTGAAGGGTCTCTTGTATGCCGATGATGTGGGCACCTGTGTGCCATGATGAGAGGCAACCGCTTGGGCCGGAACACACCCGTGCGCTAGAGGCAACGGGGTAGCTCACTCAGCTTGGGCAAGGGGCTGGCATGGTGAAGGGTCATGCTTGAGCCAGGCCCGCATGCCAAGCCTCCCTTGAGTGTCAGTAGCGCAGTGCTGGTCCATGCACTGTCCCCATGAGCATGTGTGCGCCCATGAGGAACCCTGGTAGCCATGCTAGCCATTAACCAAGGCCGCCCCGCAAGGGAAGTTGGTCTAGGAGCACCAAGGTTAGGCACCCAAGGAGGTCGACCACCCCTCCTCAAAGTGTACGTTAAGCTTTTGGTGGTCTGCCTGAAGATAACATCAATTCTCCCAAAAATCTTACAGGCGAAAATGACGGTGATGTCCCTTAACGTAAGCCTGCCAAGCGTAGGCAAGGCTAAGCCTGTGTCAGACCGTAACATCAGGGCGTTTTGGGGGCTCCTCCCAGGTGTACGCCTCCCATGCCTTTTAAAACACTACATAGGAACTGACAAAAAATTCAGTACTTTGCACTCTCCCAAATTCAAAAAACATTAGCATAAAAAAAGCAGGATAGTTTGATGAATTAATCCAGCATAACAAAGAAATCCAAATTTCTCTCCTAAATTTCATTCTTATTTTATCAATAATTGCCAACACCCTAATACTGGATGTATTTCAAGATGCTGTTGTTGTGAATAGCTATCAATACCACTTTCTCCCATTTGGTTTTAGTTCTTTGCGTTCTCAACTATTCATTCACATGTTACTGTGTTTTGTCAGAGAGATAACTGAAACCAATCTACAATAATGAAGGTGATGAGGGCGGATTTGGCCCTTCAATGATATTGTGACACATGGCACCTTGGAACAACTAGGTGACACTCGGAACCACTCGGAACCACTTAGGCAACAACTTGCCTTAGCCAAGTTGATGGTGTCCCACCTGGCGGCCTGGCCCAAGCGCCGACCTAGCGACCTACGATACGTGCTCGCCAAAAAATTCGGCATGCTATCCTAACACTCCCACGATCCTTGGAAGTTGGCCCACGTATCGAACGTTCCGGAGGGTGGTCAACGTGCATGGCAGTTGCCTCCGAGAATCTCGAACCACTTAGACGACCTCGCGGAAATCTTGGATACGGTGCGTGAAGCCCACGCCAAACAATGCCAATATAAAGGCACCAACCCCAATGACATGGGGGGGGGAGTAAGCATATTCTAGCTCTCATACTTTGTGATTTTTAGCTCGCAGTCTACTATGAGAGTACTAACTTAAGCATCGGAGCGACCTCGCCGGGTTAGCCACCCCGGGTCCTCTGACATTGATTCCTTGCAGGTCTCTAAAGAACTATGAAGCTCAACAATTAATCCAGCTCGCCACTAGGCAACTCAGCCCTCTGGTCAGCTCGACAACTAATAGGCAGCTAGGCCCTCTAGTCAGCTCGGCCCTCTGGTCAGCTCGACAACTAATAGGCAGCTCGGCCCTCTGGTCAGCTCGGCCCTCTAGTAAGCTCGTCACCTAACTTGCCTAGCTCGGCCCAATCAGCTCATCACCTAACTTGCTAGCTTGGCCTAGTCAGTTCAGCACCTAACCTGCCCAGCTCGGTCCAGTTAACTCGGCACCTAATCTGCCCCCAGCTCGGCCTAGTCAGCTCGGCATCCAGGTCCTCATCCAGCAAAAGTTCACTTCGGCCTCTAAGTCATCGACCACTTGGAAGCAGACCAAATGACGAGGTACTTAGCACAAAAAAATTGATTCATCAATTGGCATCGTCTGTGGGAAACGCTACAAAAAGCTAAGTTCTCATCATTCGAAAGGCTAAGTCCTCCTCTTCCAGAAAGCTAAGTTCTCACCTTTTAGAAACTAAAAGCTCTCACTTTCTAGTTTCCATTTTTTATGAACTCAAAGACTATGCAAGTTGATGGCCAACAGACTAAGCAGCTCTACCAACTTTATTTCAACTCGGATAAAGCCTCACCAGTCCTCTTCGCGAGGTACCCTTTATAAAGATGAGCTTTTCTTGGCTTCTGTGGGAGTAGGCGGCCAACAGACTGCATGGACGCCCTTGCCGGTCGAGTCTTCCAAGGCTCCCGTGTGAGCTAATGACCTAAAGTCAGTAGTGCTGCCCCCGTAGGTCAAGCTCCTAGTAGCTTCTTGTAGGAGTGGGTAACCGACGTCACTAACGAGGCTGATGCAACATAGCCGTAGCTCTAAGGTGTCGAGCTGATAAAAGACCTCGGCACCACATAAGACCCAATCGCCTCTTCAGCATGGGCAAAATCAAAGATCAAGGAGAGTTGACTACGAGTCGCTCCCAGAGACTAAGGGCTAAAGTGTCGAACTAGCAAAGACTTCGGCACCATATAAGACCCAGTCGCCTCTTTGGCATGGATAAAATCAAGGGTAAGGAGAGTGAACTGCGAGTCGCTCCCAAAGCCTAAGGAATTGAATCGACGCTTACGATCTCATCGAATTAGTCATTTCAGGCCAAAATGAGCAATCTACTCCCTTCGCCAAGTTACTTTCAGCTCGGGAGTGGGGGGCAAATGATGAGGGCGGATTTGGCCCTCCAATGATATTGTGACACATGGAACCTTGGAACAAATAGGTGACACCCGGAACCACTTAGGCAACAACTTTCCTTAGCCAAGTTGATGGTGTCCCACCTGGCGGCCTGGCCTAGGTCTGAACTGGTGGCCTGTCCCAGGTGCGAACTGACGGCCTGGCCCAGGTGCCGACCTGGCGACCTGTGAGACGTGCTTGCCAACAAATTTGGCATGCATATCCTAACACTCCCACGATCATTGGAAGTTGGCCCACATATCGAACGTTCCGGAGGGTGGTCAACGTGCATGGCGGTTGCCTCCGGGAATCTCGAACCACTTAGACGACCTCGTGGAAATCTCGGATATGGTGCGTGAAGCCCACGCCAAACAATGCCTATATAAAGGCACCAACCCCAATGACATGGGGGGGGGGCAAGTAAGCATATTCTAGCTCTCATACTTTGTGATTTTTAGCTCGCAGTCTACTATGAGAGTACTGACTTAAGCATCGGAGCGACCTTGCCGGGTTAGCCACCCCGGGTCCTCTGACATTGATTCCTTGCAGGTCTCTAAAGAACTACGAAGCTCAACAATCAATCCAGTTCGCCACCAGGCAGCTCAGCCCTCTGGTCAGCTTGGAAACTAATAGGCAGCTCGGCCCTCTGATAAGCTCGGCACCTAATAGGCAGATCGGCACTCTGGTCAGCTCGTCACCTAACCTGCCTAGCTCAGCCCAGTCAGCTTGTCACCTAACCTGCCTAACTCGGCCCAGTCAGTTCGGCACCTAACCTGCCTAGCTCAGCCTAGTCAGTTCGGCACCTAACCTGCCCAGCTCGGCCCAGTTAACTCGGCACCTAATCTGCCCCCAGCTCGGCCTGGTCAGCTCGACATCCAGGTCCTCATCCAACAAAAGTTCACTTCGGCCTCTGAGTCATCGACCACTTGGAAGCAAACCAAATGACGAGGTACTTAGCACAAAAAATTGATATATCACCAAAAATTGATTCATCAGAAGGCAAGAAAAATGTCCGCTTGTAGTTGGCTCATTGATTCACTTTAAGCAATGGATCTTAAAGTGAAGTGCTTGAGTGGTAAATGGATGATATGCAGGGTTTTGTAATCATCTTAGCAAATCATAAGGAATCTAAACATAAATTTTTAATTACATAATGGTCAGTAGATGCGATTTGACAAAGATTAGGGGATTTGGCAGTTGGGTAAATGTAACAAATGAATACTATTACAATTATTCACCAAGGTTTTATTTGTCACTTCTTGTGTAAGATTGATTAGTCATAAGATTACACAGTTGACTTGATATTCTTCGCATATTACTGTAGGTGGCACAGAGAAGATGTCAGTTTTGTGGAGGCTCAGGACTTGTTTTAAGGGGCAAATACTACTTCCGCTGTCCTGGTTGTGGTATGTCTCAGAAACCCTTTTCTTTTTTATGTACTCCTAGCACTCTGAATATTTTGTCTATAATAGGGACTTCATTACTTCTTAGATAACTATAGAGATGCTTTGTTCTTTTTCTTTATTTTACCAATTTATCATGTCACTTAAATGTGGAATATCTTCTTGATGTATCATCTGCCTTCGGATCTTTTATCATCTCAGGTGGATTTCTCCCATGGCAGTCATGGAAAAGATTTTTTTCAGGTTAGCTGAATGAAATTTTCAATATTCTAATTTGTATTTTGAGTACCATATAATGGATTAAGTCAACAATTTTTTGTTGTAGCATATAATTCTGTATATATATTTTCTGCAAATAAATACATCCTGTGAGAATATGAACAGAAATATGTACCATAGCATGCTTGTGAGATTAGTATGCATGTATCTAATGCTGTTATAGAAGTATAATCAGGAACAGGTATCTAAACATTACTACCGGAACATATATGAATTATTTTAGTAGTACACAAGTACACATAAATGGTTGGATAAGTAAGAAATAACAATATCATTTTGCTCCAACCAATATTCGCATCCTCCAAATGCCCAAATCATCCACTGGACAAGAATGAGCTTGTGACCTCAGGCCCCAATATTGATAATTTTGGTGGAGGCATAACGAACTGGAGGTTTGAACCCTGCCCCCATAAAGAATCAAAAACTTTATTTCCTTCTTTTCTTTTTAGAGAATAATACTTGGCATTCTAGTAGTTTGCATGTTTTCACCTTACTAAGTGATGTATATGACTTGCAAATATTAAAACTATTGCAGTTACAAGTTTTTTTAATCAGCAAGAGTGATCAAGACCTTTATTGTCATCATCGTCGTTGTCGTCATCACCATCATCATCATCTAAGCCTTGTCCCACCTATATGAGGTTGGCTACATGAATCCTGTTTTGCCATTCCATTCAGTTCAGTGCCTTATCCATCATTAAATTATAGGAGCTTAAGTCATTTCTTATTACTTCCACCCAAGTCCTTTTCAGTCCGCCTCTCTCTTCTAGCCCCTTCAACTTGTAACAAATCAATTTGTCTAACAGGTGCTCAAGATGGTCTTCTATGCATGTGACAAAACATCTCGATCTATTTTCTCTCATTTTATCACCTATTGGGGCTACTCCTAGGTTCCTTATATGACTTCATTTTAGCCCAATCTTTTTAGTTTTAGCACTCATCCATCTAAGCATTGAAATAATTACCCCTCTTAGTAAATCCTAGTGAAACATTTTAACTGCTAAGCTTGATTGTGACATTATAATTCTGGATGGTAGCTCATTCTTTGTTTTGTTTCACTGAATAGGCTAGTGGCTTATTAGTTGGCTGGTATCCTTATCTTGGTAATTAGATGGAAGGACATTTCTGAGAGAGACTGGATGAATTTTTGTGTTACAAAGGGGTTAACATCTCTTTGCTCTATGTTATTATTTTGTTGATTAGCATTTGATATTATAAGAATTGAAGGTTGCAGTTGGGTGGGTCTTGTCCTACAGATTATCTCAAATTTATCTTAAGAATCATAGCAAAAACCCTAGCAATAAAGAGGAAGCTGCTGATGACCTAAAGCAATTGGGTTCTGGGAATAGAAGCATACAATATCACTTCAAGGGTATTCAAACATGAGCTCAGATCTCCTACCCATGTCTACCCACAGGACACTACAGCTGTACATTGGAAGCATCTTCCGAATTACATGTTACCATTCATGGAGAGATGTTCCCATTGTACAGTTGTAATGTCCTGTGGGTAGGTATGGGTAGGATTATTGTTGGTAGAAGATCCCGATTGCTCAAACACCCCTCTTCTAGTAAATCCTTGTGAAACATTCCAATTGATGAGCTCGACCTGTATCAAGCTATAAAATAAATAAAGAGATCTTTAAATGTGGAATACCAAAAACTTTGCTTCTTCTATGTGGTTAATAACTTTCATTTTATGACATCCAGAATTAGGCTTCCCCATGAACACATAAAACTATGAAACCTATGTTTGATTTATACATTTGGAGTAAAACAGAAATGATGAGATTCTGAAGAGTCATTAAAATTATAAAACCCAAGAATATGTTGGACAGTATCTTTCAGAATATGTACAGTTATTGGGTCCTATGCTAGATGTCTTTTCCCTCTCTTTACATGCATTTTTCATCAAGGCATGTTGGCACTCGGTCCTAACTATATTTCTTGCAATTAGTATCATGCTTATCAGAAGGGGAAGATAAGAAACCAACCATCCCCCACTATTATTGATCGAAACATAGTTTGAATTTCATTTCAAGTCCTATCTCTTAGATAGTTTGGCTGCCTCCTGGGCAGTGGACTCAAAAAGTTTAATCAAGTCAACATAATTATAGCTATTTCTTAAGTATCCTCAAGGTGACCCTTTACCACAATATCTTGAAAGTGTTGTCTTCACTGAAACCTAATATTCAATTCCTGTAGTGATGTTAAAGTTGCATAAAGTATTTGGAATCTTGGTCTCAAAACAATTTATACTGTAATTAACTGTATGCTGAATGGTAAAAGTCTTCTCAAGGTCTTAAAATGAAAGTCAGCATGTTTAGAACGCCTATATTGAATTAGATGGATATTCCTGATGGCCTTTTTATGGGGGTGTTGGACTTCTCAAGAAATTGACATATGTTTTAATATATTACCACCACATCATAATTAATATAAAATACCTTTCTTGCATGCTTGTAGTTTACAAAGATTAAAAAGATATTGAATTTTTTTAAATATTATGCCAATTGTGATGCATATTATTTGGTTATTGTTAGTAGGGGTGTCAAATTGGATTTGGACAGAACATTATAATTATTGGATCAGCCCAATCCAAAATAAATTGGTCCATATTATTATTGGTCTGAATTGGACCTAAACCAAATTCCCAATAATCTGATGAGGCCAAACCCTTGTCCAATTTGAAATGGACCAAAACTGAATCTGGCATAAAATTACTTTTATGAAAATACTTTTATGAAAACACTTTTACAAAAGCACTTTTACAAAAATACTTTTATGAAAAGTACTTTTACAAAAGCACTTTTACAAAAATATTTTTACGAAAGCACTTTTACAAAAATATTTTTACGAAAGCACTTTTACAAAAGTACTTTTACGAAAACACTTTTATCAAAGTACTTTTACACAAACACTTTTATGAAATCACTTTTACAAAAGTACTTTTATAAAAGCACTTTTATTAAGGAACTTTTACAAAGCACTTTTACAGAAGTACTTTTATAAAAGCACTTCTATGGAAGTACTTTTATCAAAGTACTTTTATGAAAGCACTTTCGCGAAAGTGATTTTTTATGCCAAAAGGGTATATTTTTTGTAATTTTCAGATTTTCTTCATTTTAATATGTTTTTGTAATTTTTATATATAATCTTTGGTATTTCATCCGGTTTGGTTTGGATCCAATCCAGTCCATTTATATTTTAATGGATTGGATTGAATTTGGTTTGTATTGGATTTGGACTGGATTGGATCCAGTCCATCTGTAGTGGACTCACATTGGATTGGATCGGGTTGGACTAAATCAGTCCAATTGACACTTCTAATTGTTAGGCAAAATCTATGGTGCATGAATTGCACAATGAAGCAAGAAACTTGAACCAGTGATAAAGCAACAGGTCAGAGGTGAATCTTTAATGTTGTTAAAAGTCTTTAATGTGCACCTTGTCAAACATGATATAACATAAGATTGGTTGAAATTTTGATTTAACATGCAACAAATATTCAAAATGCATGGCTGTTAATATCCTTACAATTATTCTAGCAATATTCAAAATAGTAGTGGCTTGAAAGTCTGACTAAAAAACTACTACAAACAAATTGAAAGAAGTCTAAATGAATGAATCTTAGCATGTACGGATGTGATATATTTGGAGTTTTTTCTTCTTAATCATGACTCATCAGAACAAATGAATGAATCTTTAACATGTACGGATTTAATAGATTTGGAGTTTTCTTCCTGTCCATGAGAACAATAGAAAGAACAAGAAGTCGATTTCATGTTAAGGCCAGGTTTTCAAATTTATGATGATGGTGGCAAATGAATTTTAATGGGAAAGTACAGTGTAGGCCAACTTTTACGTTATAATTCTACTTTAGGACAATCAACTTTAAATATATAAAAAAAAAAACCCATCTTTTAAAATCTAATTCTATGCAATGTCAAAAGAACACACGGCCAAATACGGGGTGCTTAATTTTTAAATATATTTTATAAAGTAAAAATACAAAATGACAAATATGTTTATAATAAGCATCCGTTTGATAGATTTGGCATGCATTCTTGTAAATAAACCATTTTTCTTCTCATATTCTTTAACCGACTTTCTTACCATTTTTTTTTTAATTCTCAAAATCAAATTCTGCTTTTCTATATTGTTTTTCTGTCGTATATGCACTTTTTATTGTATGATCCATATATAATTGGAGTAGTACATACTATTTTGTCCTAAATTGGAATAGATTCTAAAACATGTCATCTTCCTGCATGTTCAAAGTTGAACATATCCCAGAGTAGAACTAGACCTGTAAATATACAAAAAAAATCCCCATGTTCAAAGTTGAATATATCCCAGAGTAGAACTATGGAATTATATATTCGCCTCTGTGTCGTGTATACAACTTACAACTGCACACGACTCTCATCGCAAATTGCAAATTACAAGGAAAAAAATGCTCCCGTAATCCATGGCTTGGAATTTTGGAACTCGACAATTTGATACACATTTTCCTATTAGTTCGCTCCACTTCCACTAGCTGGAATGGCTAGACAATATCCAGTTTGTCTTTTCTTTTCTCCTTAAAGCAAAGCATACTGCTGAATGGTCAACGAAGATTAAAAAAAAAAAAAAAAGACATACTCAAAAGTAGACCTGTTCATGGGCTGAGTCGGGCTCGGGCAGGGCTTTCACTCTGTATTAACAGATTTTTCTAAGGCCCGAGCCCGAGCCCGGCCTGACCATCGGGCCTACAATTTGGGCCCGAGCCTGGCCCTTATAAAAAGTCCGAAGCCCGGGCCTGGGCCCGAGCCCAAAATTTAGCCCATACTGTTATTACTGTTGAAGCGACTGAATAGAGAGAGAGAGAGAGAGAAATTATACAGAAAAGAATAAAAAATGTATATATTAAATTATAAATATATATATATATATATATTTTAATAAATATTATATTATTTATATATTTCATATAATATATAAAATACACATTATATATTTTATAAAATATATAATGCTGAATTGGGCCAGACTTTTTTGACAAATCCCGAGCCTGGCCCGAAATACAATCGGGCTTACTGTGTTAGGCCCAAGGTCAGGCCCGCGGCCTAATTACATGACCAAGCCCGACCGGGATGCGGGCCAGGCAATCGGGTTACCCGGCCCATGAACAGGTCTAAAAGACTCCCATCGACCAGAGACACAGACAATCAAGATTCAAGCAGCCCTTTCGTCTTTTTTGGATAATTATCCAGCCGGGGATGCTTAATATAATACAGTAGCCAATAAAAGGGCACTACGTGAGTATTGAAATGAACTCATTACACCCTGCTTAAGCTTTCAAAGGTTTTTGAATCTTTAAGCCTGTCATCTTTGATTGTTGAGAAAATGGAAAATGAGTTACTTTGTTCAAATGTTGAAATGACCTCAGATCGATCTAGCTTAACAAAAGGGTGGGTGTGAGGGTGTGTCAGTGTCGAGTCTTGTTGCTTCTTGTTTGAATGGATCTATTTTTCTACCCAAAAAAAATAAAGGAAAAACTGTCAACGTATTCCAAATGCAATGGTAAATCGCAATAAGATTATTTCATTCCGGCCGGCTGGTTTCCAAAAGCCACTGTTAGTTTTTCTTTTCTTTTCTTTTTTGCTTACAAAAGAAAACATTTTCTATGTATAAATCCATCATAAGTATGAATACATTATAAAAGAATTAAGATTAAGATGAGGTTCATTTTTTAAACCATTAATCTCATATATGATTTCAAGTTTCAAGGAGAATCCAGAAACTATCTTATTTTGTCTAGGTTTTAATGCCAACCCATAAGTATCACATCATTAGCAATTGATTTAAATAAAACGATGGGGAAGAAAGAAACGTTCAAGAATACTGATCGATTGCTTATATGCACATTTACTTGCTCTGCAGCGTCAGTCAGTATAATAATAATGCCTATGGCATTGCTGATGATAGGGTGATGTCGGTATGAGCAGTCATTTTAAGACTTAATCTGATATCTTTAAGACTTTCGACTAATTCAAAATTGCTTCAGAAATTTCTTTGGTGTTGGGGGATTTTATCTATATTTTTCTTCACCACTCGAAGGACACCAAGTTGGACGTTTGGAGCCAGAGGAGACTTTTCAGATAAATTGAAAACTTCAGGATGTGTCTATGGAAGGATACTGCGTGAAGGTTGAAAGTGACCCTTAAATATCAACCTGACCCACAGAATGGCTCGAAGCCTCAAATATGACAAAACTGCAGGGACCCATCTCTGAAGCCTTTTACTTGGAAAAATGAAGACAAAAGCTGAGATTGAAACTCTTCTCTCGCAGAACTTTGGGGAGTCAATTTCTTAAAAGCTATATAAACTGTCGGCGAAAAGATGGGATGGGGAGTGGGGATTGGGGAACGCATTCTAGTCAAGCATGAAAATAGCTTTGGCTCTCTGCCCTCAATATCTTACACTTGGACTTACCCTCTAGTATCTTCTCTAACAGTGTCATAGTTTTGATTGATTTCAATCGAGTAGGTAGGATTTGAAGGATTGCAATCAAATAATCAAAACCAAATAAATGACATTTTGTTCACTTGCAGGGCCATGAGTAGGATTCCAATGGGAACTAAACACCAAATTTCATATGTTATATAAATTTTTGTTCAGGCTCAGTTTAAAAGGAATATGATACAAATATTTAGAGTGAAAAATCTTGTATTTTGTATTATGCTATATGTATTTACATTGTATATATTTGACTATTTGTATTGGTTTGTATTTTTTCTAAACTGAGCCTCAATAACAATGATTTGGTTAATAAACACAGATCCCAATGTCAGGATTCAAGCCTGGTTATGTAGGAGGTGTTTGGTATAGTGGCGTCAATCCAAAATGCAACCCCACTGCACCAAACACCCCATGGCTGTAGCTCAAATCTCCAACCACCGATAGAAAGGGATCGATGGATATTGAAGTGTGTAGATAGATTGAAAACATTTCTCAAAGTGAAAAGCTGTTCCTAATAATAACATTATAACAATTAACTATATCTTTAGGGCGCCCCAGTCAATGGCGGCTTTGTGTCAATTGTCCAACTAATTACCTAACATTTCTTCCTATCATCTCCCACAAAAGTGACTCTTTTTTCTTCACACTGTGGCTGAAATTTTTGAAATTTGTCCAAATTATTACTGTAATGTCTCCATAGTGACGACTATTCCGAAAATTGCTGCATGCATTAATGGTCTTGTATTTCACAAGGATGGGATTCTAAACAAGTTGGGTAGCTAAGTTATGATACAGAAAAAGAACCCACAAGTCTTGCACATCAGTGCTCAAACCAAGCTTTAAAAAGCTCCATGTTCTCCCCACATAATCTTTATTCGTGTAGGAGTGCTTAGCAAATTAACAAAGCCATCTTTAATATATTATGTGCTTAAAATAATCTTAAATTAATTACAACTGATTCTGTTGCTAAATTAATCAAAAGAAAAAGTGAAATTGTCTAAAACTCACCATGAGTTTTTAATATTTCTCTGACAACTTTTTAAAATGTCTAAAACTCACCATGTCAGAAATTTTTTTATTTTTCAAAATTCACCTTCCGTTAATGCTTCTTAACAGAGGTGTCCATATCAGCATAAATAACAATTTTCATGATCAAATTACCCTTGAATGGTGAGTTAGAGGAAAAATGGTCTTTTCAGTTTTCATTTTTCTTGTTTTTTCCTTTTGCATTTTTAGTATTTTGTTATAATTTTCAATGTTTTTTATAATTTCTTTTTTTTTACATTTTTCTACTTTCTACAATCTATAAATTTTCCTGTATTTTTTTATTTATTTGCAATTTCCATGTTTTTCTATAATTTTTTGTGTCTTTTTCTATAATTTTTATTTTCTGATTTTGTTTTTCAATTACTATAGTTTCTATAATTTGAAAATAATTTTTATTTTGTTTGCAATCTTTGTATTTTTTATGTTTTTTGTAATTTCTATGTTTTTATGTATTTTATATTTGAAAATATTTTTTTGAACTTTTTTCTTTTTTCATGTCTAAATATTAAAATGGTAATATATTAACAACCGTTAATTTATTTTGTATATATTTTATATTTTTCTATGAAGTTTAAAATGGTAATATATTAACACTTGTTAGTCTGTTTAATGTCAAGTTAGTGACATGGTGAGTTTTAGACATTTTGAAAAGTTATGATGAGTTTAAGAGAAATGTTGAAAACTCATGGTAAGTTTTAGACAATTTCCCAAAGAAAAATTACAGTGGTATATGAAGGCCCCGTTTGGCAATATTTTGTGAGAGTGTTTCTCTTGTTCCCAGCATTCTCGCAGAACAGAAACGTGTTTGGCAAAATAAAAATAAGAGAAATGAGTCATTCTCACGTGAGAACAACACCCAAAGAACATGTTCACCCAAAGAACACATTCCTAGAGAATATGCGGTTCTCACATCGTCCTTCAAATTTACAAACATGTATGCCTTGTTTCCCACATGAGAGCAAGGGCAATTTAGACATTTTTCCCAACCTAATAAACTCCACCCTAATGGATTTCCTCTTCCTTTGACTTCTCTCTACTGTGGCACAACCAAGGAGCAATGAGCATTGGATTTTGACTTTAGTGAGCACTCGATTTTGCTCATTGTCGACAGTGAACTATGAAGGTGAACACTCTTGTTTTGTACTGTTTTTGCTTATTGTCAATGGTAAACGCTGCTTTACTTGTCTTCCTTATCATCGTTTTTTCTTTGTTACTGGATACCCTGTTTTGCCTCTCATTTGATTTTCCTCTCTACTAGTATTATTTCAAGGTGAACGTTACAACAACTCTTTGACGTCTACTTACTGGCAACTATCATTTACACAGGTATGGTTTATTTTCCCAACTTCCTAATGATTTGAGCTTCCATCTACCCTAAAATTCCTAATGATATGAGCTTCCGTCTACTCCTTTTCTCAACTCCCAACCTGGATTGCGTGAAATGAAACCAGGTTGTTTTTCGTAACTCTAAATACTTCCTAACAATATGAAACTCTGTCTACCCTGAAATTCCTAATGATTTAAGCTTCCATCTACCCTGAAATTCCTAATGATATGAGCTTCCGTCTACTCCTTTTCTCAACTCCCAACCTGGATTGCGTGAAATGAAACCAGGTTGTTTTTCATAACTCTAAATACTTCCTAACAATATGAAACTCTGTCTACCCTGAAATTCCTAATGATTTAAGCTTCCATCTACTCCTTTTCCCAACTCCTAACTTAGGTTCCCCCTAGAATGGATCTTGTAGTTCAGTGTTCCTATTGAATATCTATAATGATTCATTATTTAATAGATCAAGTCAAATATAATTGGAAAATGAACCCTTATGATTCATGTGACTGAGACTCACAATGACACTTGTTTTTTGTTAATTTTAGGCTTAATGACTTGCAACAAATGCAAAATATGTTGATAGATTTGTAAAATTGATGTTAAGAAATACTTGTTCTATCCGAACGTTGTTTCTGTTTCTATAGAACAAAAATTTGTTCCCACAGAACAAATTGCCAAACACCTCTATTATTCTTGAAGAGCAAGAAACAAAATTCATGTTCTTTCCTCAAGAATAGAAACAAGTGGGAACATTGCCAAATAGGGCCGAGGCTGCCATGGAATAGAAGATATCTTCTCTCCACATGCATGGCTGAAGGAAAAGAAGTCATATTTGGATTAATTACATATCTGCTTTCCATCAATATTTGTGTTGGTTTTTGTGTGGGTTATAAGATTTAAATTCAAGGGCTTTTTTTTTTTTGGATTTTGAGAGGGGGAAAGTTGGTCAATGGGAATTTGGTTTCTATTGACTAAGATAATCATATTTTTTTTTTTAGATTTATGTGGGGTTCATAGAAGATTTATTTTTCCCAAGTAAGCGATACCCATCTTCTAGGTGTACAAGTAAATTTTCCACATAGAGAAAAAGTAACCGACACTTGGATGGAACAAAATTGACTCTTTTAATAATGACTTTTTATGGCTAAAATGGTTATTGTCTTATTTAGTTGGGAAATAAAAGAACATGGATAAATGCATTTACCCTGATAAGTAACTTCCCAAAAGTGAATAGGCCCAAATACTATATATTATACTAGCAGGGGCCCATGCGATGCACAGGATTGGGCACCCTTCCTTGTCCCTCACCCCTGTAAGTCAAGACACTCTACTACATCACTGCCTTGACTCTAGTGGTGGGGGCGGGTTCAGGGCGAGACACCCATTCCCCATAAGAGATGGGGGTATTTTATAAATGAAATTATGGGATCTTAGGATTATAAGATTATGAGGAAAACTTAGAGATATTTTAAAAATCAATATTAAATTTACAAATATTTTACTAATTTACCATTGAGTTCAAAGAATTATATGCAAACCCCATCCCTAATTTAGGGCAAAACTATTTTCCCTATCCCCACCCCGTCTCTACCCTATTCCCGTTTACGATTTGAGAAAACTTGCCCCATTTGGGACGAGGTAGGGTAGGGCCCCAATTTTATAGGGAAAATTGTCATCCCTACAATTCTAATAATTTTTTATAACTAATTAACTAACAATAAATTACAATATTTTATGATAATTTTCAAAAAATTATTGAAATTGCTATTGATTAGTAGTAATGTATATTAAATTAATTATTTACAATAACAATAAATTAATATAAATTATTTAGTTTTTAAGCCTAAATGGTTTACTATTAATCAAAGTAAATGCAATTATAGTAAATTAATGTAACTATGATAAATTACATTATTTCTAATTAAAAGTAAACCATTTGTTGTTAATTATTGTAAAGCCAAGTATGATCAAGGTCAACCAAGTGGTCTAGATTGGTGTAAATAGACTTTAATAATTTTCCTAAATTATTTAATAATTATTTATTGAAATAATAATAATAATGGATTATTATTTAAATAATTATGAAGCAATTTCTGATAGATTAATTTCCTAATTTAATTAATCTAATTTTTTTAATAATTATTTATTTGAATAATAATAATGGATTATTATTTAAATAGTTTTGGAGAATTTTTTATAGATTAATTTCTTAATTTTTAATTACTTATTTAAAAAAGCAATTATAGATTATTAGTTAAAGGGTTTCCCTAAATTATTTGATAATTGTTAACTATAATTGTTGACTTCATAGAAATTAATAAATTGCGTTAATTAGTAATATCTTTTATCAATATATTATTATTATTATTATTATTATTATTATTATTATTATTATTATTATTATTATTATTATTAAAATTTAATGAAAGTTTATTAAATTACAATGCTTAATGTAAATTACAATAAACATTGAAATTTTAAACATTGATTATTTATTAATTTTTTGTAGATTATTAAATTATTTAATATTTGTTAAATAATGGATTATTTCTGAAATAATTATTTCATAATTTTTGGTAAAATATTTTCTAGAAATTTCTAATAATTTTCATAACTAATGAATTATTTAATAGTAATGGAAAATTCCATGAATATATTGGAAACATCGAATTCCCCTTATTCCCCTCTTTGCTTGAAATCACGTTTATAGATATAAATATTGTTTGATTTGGAAAACCGAATCTTAATAAATTATGACCCTATTTTTATGGGAGAGTGGAGAGAATAGAGGGAGATTAGAGATAGAAGTGAAGGAGAAGATAAAACATATATTGAGCTAATTAAGGAGAGAAGTTAGGTTGTTATAGAAAGTGAGAAACATGAGTTGTGGGGGATGAGAGAGAAACCAATGAGAAGGGAGAAGAATGAAGAGAGAGGGTGCTAAGATGGCAAATTGGGAGTGAACCGTTTTGCTATATATATAGATGGGTAAAATACAAAAACCTCCCCTGAAGTTTCTGACAATCATAAAAATCTCCCTTATAATTTCACTTTAGCAAAAACCTCCCCTAGATTGTTAAAGAATTTGATAAAAACCTCCCTTCCATCAATGTCTAAGACGGAAAGCACTAAATGGAAGAATCATTTTTTCTAAATACCTAATTTACCCTTTTTCAAATTAGTTGCATCTATTTTTAGTTTTTTACTGAAATAATACCCTTGCTGGCATATTATACTCTTTCCTCTCCCGTTGACCTCTTTACCCCTGAACTCCACCATCTGAAGAATAGGAACACAACATTCATTTCACCAATCCAAACCCATTATTCAGCTCTCTTTTCTTCTCCTCCCTCCTCACCGTCCCTACACAACACACCGAATTGTCATCGGAACCTCTCTGTGGGGGTGGTTCGGTGTTGTATTCCAATGCATGAAATTAATCTAGCTCTCTCTTTTAAACCATGAGAACATGAAATTAATCCATCTATATTCCAACTAAATAGAACATGAAATCTAATGAATCTTTGATTGAGATTTGAGGGACCATATACTGCTATACTAGAAAAGCGGAGGTTGCAGCCTGCAGGTTAACCAGCAGCTGTCCTGCAAACTGCAATGAAGATTGAAGAATGATCATAACTCATAACATAACATGACCTCTCTCTTTCTCTCTCTTCGTTTGACATTTGAATCTGACCAACGATCATCACCATCGCTCTGAGTGTAAACTTGATGGTCTGTCTTCTTCTTTAGATGACACTTGGTTGGGAATGGCGACCGCCATGGCTCCAATGGTGGTGTTATATTCGTGGTGAAGATTCAGGCTATGTGGAGGCGGTTCGGTGCTGTGTAGGGACAATGATGAGAGAGGAGAAGAAAAGAGAGATAAATAATGGGATCCCTCCTCTTCGGACAGTGGAGTTCTCTACTGACATGCATAAAGTATGGTAATGTAGGGATTGGTCCGTTGCTGCTCAAAAACCATGAATCTTGATATGTTCCTTCTTTACAATTCCGGCCTAAACGAGGAATGTCAACACATTTTTCTATTGATCACCTTGAAGTTGAATAACTTGGCCTAGCTTTGGGTCCTGGACAATAGTACCATTTCAGCAAAATTCCTTCTTCAGATCCTTGAGTATTTTGAAGTAATTGAATTCCTCCCTCAAACCTTGCACTGTTAGGATTTTCCAACCACTTCTCTGCTATATACGCACATGCACATACTCCTTTTCCCCAGCACCCGAGTCCTCAGCATTTGCCTCTGCAAAGGGATGGAAGGCTGTAGGAATCTGGATGTCGTGTTCAGACATGAACCTTGGACGTTGAAAGTGGAAGACTACAAATGGAGTTTCAAAGGTATGGCCAATTGAAGAAGAAAGAGATTGATGAGAGAGGAAAAAGGGATAACATGCTGATAGGGGTAAAATAGGTATTTAGAAAAAATGATTAATCGATTTAACGTTTTTTGTCTTGGTCATTGACAGAAGGGAGGTTTTCGTCAAATTCTTTAAAAATTTAGGGGAGTTTTTTTTTTAAAGTAAAAATATAAGAGAGGTTTGTATGATTGTCAGAAACTTCAAGGGAGATTTTTGTATTTTACCCTATATAGATGGATATGATTAATGTTTACTTATATTCTTAAACTAGGGTTGGGGTGAGTTGAGGGAGGGGGATGGGCTACCCCCGTTGTGTAGCCACATGAAGCAAAAACGCAAAATAAAAAAAAAAAAAAAACAACCAACATGATCTAACACCGCACATCTCATAATGGGTCCTAGTCTCATGGTGAGAGATGTGTGGTGTTAGATGGTCGAGAATTGGAACGTGATTTGTTGGCAGAAAATCTCAACTCAAGTTCTGGCAATGTAGTGAGAACTGCACATGTAACAGTGGATGGATGCCATTAGAAGGACCCAGTTAATTTTTTTGATTCACTAACTGAATTTAAGGTGGCCGCCCCTCCACCTTAAATTTTGGGTACCACTGAAAAGCATCCTCCTTAAAGTGGCCTCCACCCTGTTGTTGCTATCTGAACCAGGATTAATACCCAAATGCTGCCGAAAGTTTGTGAGAAATGCTTCTCTTGCAACAGCAGTAGTATTCCTTGAAATTTTCAATTGCTGTATTAATTATTCTCCCTTTCTGAGTGTAGGAGGTGAAGAAAGTTTTATTAGGAGTCAGGAACCTTTGTTGCCTTGCTTCTGATCTGTGGGCCCTTGAAATGCTCCTTTAAACCATTAATCCGTGTTGAAGATAAGGAATGTGGGCCATATGATGCTCTTTCTTTAGAGCAGACAAAGAGTAATCAAGATTCCCTTTTTCCTTAATTAATGCCCCTTCATTGAGTTAGATGTCACATATTACAAACTTCATTCATCAGATTTCAGATCAGTAACGCCAAGAGGTCTTTAATTATTCAGCTTCAACTACCACTCCTGTACTGTTTGATCGATCTAAAGTCTCTTTTTTCCTGTTGGTTGCTGCCTTTTCTGGTTCATTTGATCTTAAAAAAGATTAATAATTCTAATATCAAGTACATTTTTTGGGTTTCTTCATCATTTGCAGTCAAATAAAATGAACCCATATGGGGATTTGATTTCTGTCATTGTATAAAAAGCTGGAATTCATGCTCAGTAATAAATGTATCTCAGTGCTCATTGAATTGCATGTAGTGATAGGGAATGAGCTTCCTTCCTTCTTCCTCTGC
Source organism: Nelumbo nucifera (assembly GCF_055504915.1). Classification (NCBI taxonomy): domain Eukaryota; kingdom Viridiplantae; phylum Streptophyta; class Magnoliopsida; order Proteales; family Nelumbonaceae; genus Nelumbo; species Nelumbo nucifera. The sequence goes on from NC_142649.1 coordinate 65,653,520, forward strand.
TTCTGCTAGTCTGCTACTATCCTTCTTTACTTCACGTGGTGGTGATATAAATAAGTAGGGCTAAAAAGCTTGTGGGTTGGGTTGGGCCGTATATTAAGTGTTAAACTTTGAAGGGTGTTTTCGTAAATATAAATAAAATAAAAATGCAGATTTTAGACTGAACCTAAAAGGTGACGAACGAAGGAACGAAGAAAGAAGTTGATGAAGTGGTGGAAGGCGCTAATTTCCACGTCGTGATAATAAAAAAGCAGAAAGGTGACAGGTGCTTCGCGGAGACGTGTGGTCAATGTCCCATCTTGACGCCATTATATCTATTTCCTTATCAAATTACCAAAATTCCAGTCGGGTTCCTCCCTACGCCCGTACGCCCACGGTTTCGTACGTAGGCTAGCTGCCCCTGGTTAGCGGATTTTTTTCCCTACAGTTGCGGGACCGTGTTTGAGAGCTGAATTCTGTCCAGTGTACTTGTGAGTTGTGACAGTTAAGTGAGTTAACATGGCATTCAATCCTACTAAAGCCGGTGAAGGCAGCTTCAATCACCATTTAAAATAGCCAGGTGGCAATTTTCTATTATTCAGCAACGTGCTCGCTTGATTGAGTTGAATAATTCTGTTGTTATTGGTGGCAAACTCGGCGGCTGGCCTCCTATACCGATTTATTTAATGTCATGTTCACCATTGCTATGGAAACCGTAGGGGATTATGGAGCCTTAAATAAGGGTAACCCCAACCCCTGTGAGTAAGAACCAACGTGTTGCGGTGTTGGTGCCTCTGAACTTGAAATTTTGACCGAAAGCGTAGTTTTATTCTTGTTATAGGCAGATAGATTCTTTATTAATCACGGGTAGGCACGTAGTTTTGGATGGAATTCAGGGGATTATGGAGCCTTATACCGGCTGCCGTTATACTGTCCTCTCTGAAACTCTCCTATGATCGCTGCTAAATATACCCAAACCTAAGAGAGTCCTCCCATACGGTATGTCAACTACCAAATGATTTGATACTGAAATTGATACATTCATTTCTTATTATCTTGTTTGTCTGTCTGCTTCTTGTTGCTTAGAGGGAATTTTAACTTTTCTCCCCTGTTTTTTTTCCTCTTCCTAGTGAAGGTGTTTGTTTTGAGCTGAAATACAGGGTTTGCTGTGATGGTTTCGGTTTTAATTGCAGTTGTTTTGGATGGGGTTGAGGATTTTGATTTCTAATTTCTGAGAGAACATATGATTTTCGAATATGGGTTGACAAGGGATTTATGAAAAATGGAACTATGCTTCTGAAATGAAATCCCTTCCTTTTGTTTTCCTTTTTCAAAATTAGTTTTTTCTCTCATCGTTATGAACATTTGGCAGCTACGCTGGTCACTTCAGTTTGAGTCTTCGGTTTGATATGCATCTCAGAGTACAATTTTGAAGTCTTCCTTTTCTTTTTTTTACTAGTTCTCGAATTTTCAGAAGTCTGAATTTTTGCTTTATTGTTGAATTTTATGAAGTTCAATATTGGGGTTGCAGTGATTTATTTCCATTTTTTGTGGAATGCTGCTTTTGTGAGTTTTTTGCAGTTACATGTTAATTCCAAATTGGAAGTTTTCTTTTTATTTTTCTTTCGAAATTCTATTCTCACCAGGAACTTAAAACTTGTTTTCTTCCCCTGTTCAGAAATGGCTTTGATCGACGAAATGACCTAGGACACCTGTGCTTGTAATTTCCTTTTTTTGCTCTTAATAAATGCCCTGCTTACTCTTCCCCCCCCTCCCCCCCCCCCCCCCCAAAAAAAAAAAAAGACTTTATCTGCTTATGTTGAAACTTGAAAGTGACATCTTGTTTTCGCCTCTATTTATATATATTTTTTTGGGTGAGGGGATTGGGGGAGGGGAGGGAAATTTATATTCTTATTTCTTTCTTTTTTGGAGTTTCAGTGGTCTTTGGATTGTTCCCCCTTTTCATTGTTATACTTATTCCATGTAAAAGCTGAGAGTATGGATAGTGCCAAATTATCAGGTGTAAAATCCCAATTTTGGTGTGGAAATAAGTTTTGAGCTCTTGTTTTGGCATCCTGTTAGGGTTTTCTATAGGGCTTTTCCTTCTAACCGATATATTCATCAGTCATCAGAGGGCAGAAAGTTGGTTATTGTACTTGCTTTAAACATGTCATACATGCAGGTGCTTTAGAATTTATATGATGGGTCTCATTTCAATGTTGTTCTATGTCATAGAAAGACCTTATCAGATGATTGTCCTTCCAAGTTCCAACCCGTTAACTTTTTTTGAAGGTTCAGTATATCTTTTTGACAGTGAAGTAGAACTCACTGACAGTATATCTAGGACCCAGTATCAGTTGGTGTAGTTGGTACTTTTGGCTTGTGGGATGTCCTGCTGATACGCACAGAATGTTGTACCTGACCCTTCTGTGTGTGTCACCCGAACATCCTCTGGATTTTTTACTACAAATAAACCAAATTCTTCTGTTGACAATAGGAAGGAAAAGAAATGATAGTGAGAACTCCTAATGACATAGTTGTACATTGTCCCTTGGTTGCCTACTATCTGGTAATACTAGTGCTCTTTCAGAATTCTTTTCTGCAATTAAAATCTTTATTTTCCAAGTTTCTATATAGTATGCTGAAATTAATAATTGATTTCAAGAATCTATTAGAGATATTTTTACCGGATGTGTAATTTTCCAAGTTTCCCTCAAATAGCTGTAAAAACATCCAGGGTTCCTACATCCAAGATTTCAAAAGGATGAAGGTGTTGCTGAGGCATTACGGCCCAAAGAGGTGAAACATAAGCTTCAAAAAACAAAAGAGTCATCAAACCTTATAAATGACAAAAAGAACATAATAGTAAAACATTATACAAGGTAAAAGCATTTAAAAACAAGAGTCTTAACATAAGCTATATGTTGTAGCATTCAACAAGTAACAAGTTGTCAACTAACAACCATGAACCTTCCACATTAGAGTTCCAAAATCCAGATTTCCAAATTGTTCAAATGACCAATCCTAAATGTTCTAAGCTCCAAGTAATTTTTGTCCATTATCATATTTGTGGTCACTAATAGGATCATTTTCTGAACCATCCATTCAGAATGGGCAAATTTGTCAATAAAATCAATGAAATTAATTAAAAGGAAAAAGGATGAAAATAGGGCAAATCATCAATTGCTTGTAGATAGCATATGAAAAAAAACAAGTTAGATTTCTGCTCACCCAAGGGTGTAGGAATGTCAGGAAAAAAAATGAATCAATTTGATTAAGAACAAGGAAAAACCATCACCCCGCTGACTCAACCCTATAAACCATGAAAAAGAGTTCTGAGACCCAAAGAATTCGACATCTTTTCTATTATTTGGTCTATAATTACCAAAACTACCCTGTCTATGCAAGTTAAAGTTTTAAAAATATTAAAAACGAAATTAAAAAAATTACGTCAAAGAACATCTCGGTCGCTAAGTTTTGATATTTAAACATTTAATTGCCTCAAGCGTTGAGGAATGAGGCATACACCTCATCTAATGGAGTGCTAAGCTTCAATCCTATACTTTGAGAATCAAGCCTTGAGGCATCTTCATTGTGCCTCACGCCCTCACCACCAGGCATAGCATGCCTCTTATCTCAAGGCTTGTCTTTTAAAACCATGCCTGCATCCTCTATTTAGGCAAATTTAGTCTGAACCTCTTGTAAGAACAAGTTCTCTTAATAACTATGGGGCACTTTTCTTTTAGTTAATAAGATCTTTATATATAATAAGAAAATGAATAGGCATTCACTACATTTTCTGTAAGTTGCTTGTGCTTTTTCATGTATGTATAGCCTGCCTAAAATGAATTGAAGAGTTATTTCAAACATCTTTTCACCTGAATAAGCCCTTGAAAATGATCCTTTCATTCTTTCAAAGCTTTGACGAATTCCTTAAGGGTATTATTTTGCTAGGCTAACCCAAAATCAACTGATCAACTTGACTTGTAGGCCAGGTGCCATCATTTTTTCAATCTCTAATTGGCCTTGAACTAGGAATTCCTGCCCCTTTACAATTTTCACTGTTATATAGTAGTAATTTCTTTGCTCAGTAGTTCTAAAGTTCTCCAAGTCTGGAACTAGGGGCCATTTGATAACAGATGAAGTGGTTGAACTGAATGACTTATTGTTTTGTCTTTTTGTGAATAAGTTATTAAGGAATCTCTGAGCTCCTTAATGGCTGAAGATGAAGTTGGGTTGATAACTATATCCTGAAATGTTTAGTGTTTAATTATTTTTATCCACTAAAAGACAGAGCAATAATTCATTCAGTTTAGCCACTTACAGGTGTTAGCAAGCAGCCCCATTAATTTGGTTCCAACTTATATGACATTGTAATTGTTATCCAAGCCTAACTTCAACCGATCAAGATAACCTGACCAAAACTGGACAGGTTTAAGTAAATTTCAGGTTAGGCACATCGCAATCAAAGTTTTGGTTCTCTTTCTGTTTGCACTATGGATATATGCAAATCATATATTTCTGTATAGGACATAATATCATACACCTTCAATATGTAACATATACATATTGAGGAAACCATGCAAAGTGCACCAGGAAATATCACTCTCACCTAGAGAATGCTTTGACAACCATGTTTTCAGCTGTTATTATGGGCTCCTAGCTTATCTCTACCTGCATGATCTCATATCCCTTCAATTCAACGAAAGCAAGTTACATGAACATTAACAGGGGGAATGCCAACAATCTTGTTGCACCAACTAGATCTCATAAGTACTTGTTCTCAATGTATCCAGATTGCCCCATATTTTTCAAGAAACCACAATAACATCAAAGATTCATCTGTGGTGCTCTGGACCACCATAATGTCTGATTCTTAAAGTATGGTTCGGTGTCTCAGACAACCTGTCTGGTGAATCCCTTATATATGGACAAACTAATTATTATGGACTGGCTAATTATTATTGGGATATCTATGGTGTTTTGTATTCTGGCTCTGCGTGTGCATAGTTCTCCTTAATCATTTTCACCATCAGATGTGATATGACCCTGTTTAATCTTTCCTGCAGGCTATTATGTTGAGTTGTTAGCTTTCCATTTTCAAGAGGCATAAATGGTATCGGAATAGGAGAATTATTTCTGGATCTGCTAATTCAGTGTGGTTGTGGCTTGGTACTGTACTGCTGTACTGGCTGTTTACAAAAAGAAAAGTTCCATGCTGAATGCACAAATACCAAATAGCACCAGTAAGACATGACCTTTTAACAGATGAGTTCTCAGCTAAAGTCTGAGAACATTTCTTCACAAAAGAAGTATCAATATTACTCTGGGTTTCCTGTGGCTGGGTTAAGTCAATTAGTAGGCTATTCTTCAATGCAAACTTCTCAGAAATACAGGCATTCAGTTGGGTCCCACAGCTCATATTATCAGCCTGTTCAGGAGGTTGGGTCCTATTGTTTGCCTCAGAATTTCCAAAATTTGGATCACCAATGCTCCAAAGCAAGCAGCCAAGAGTCCAACTTTCCCATTCAAACTTCTCATGAACAGTACTGTACCCTGGAGTCATCTTCGGCAACTGGCAGTTACACCGTTTATAGTTCCCCGTCTACTCTCAGTTTCTCACCTAACGGGAGTCCCATATCACAGCAGGATTCTCATTCCTACCCAGCAGATCCACATCATTCTCATTCCCCCGACTGTACTCATGGATCACCAGTAAGTGGGTCATGCATAACAGATGAGGTCAATGATCTAAGGCACAAACTGAGAGACCTGGAAACTGCAATGTTGGGGCCAGAATCAGATATTGTTGACAGTTTCCATGAAAACCTTGGTGGTGGAGATGACCAAGCCCCGTTAGAGATAGAGAAATGGAGAGAAATAACAGAGATGATCTCTAGAGGAGACTTGAGAAATTTGCTCATTGCATGTGCACAAGCTATAGCAGATGACGATTTATCAACAGCAGATTGGTTGATGGCTGTGTCAAGGCAAATGGTGTCAGTCTCAGGGGAACCAATCCAACGCTTGGGTGCCTACATGTTGGAAGGTCTGGTTGCAAGGTTGGCATCTTCAGGGAGTTCAATCTACAAGGCCCTGAGGTGCAAAGAGCCTGCAAGTGCTGAGCTCCTCTCATACATGCACATTCTGTATGAGGTTTGCCCATACTTCAAGTTCGGATATATGTCTGCTAACGGTGCCATTGCAGAAGCTTTGAAGGATGAAAGAAAAATCCACATCATTGACTTCCAGATCGCACAGGGCAGTCAGTGGGTCACTCTTATCCAGGCTCTTGCGGCTCGTCCTGGTGGACCCCCACAAATCCGCATCACAGGAATTGATGACTCCACCTCAGCCTATGCCAGGGGAGGAGGACTTCATATTGTAGGGCAGAGGCTATCGAGGCTTGCAGAGTCGTGCCATGTGCCCTTTGAGTTCCATGCAGCAGCAATGTGTGGAAGTGAAGTGGAGCTTGAAAACCTCTGTATTCGACCTGGGGCTGGGGAGGCTCTGGCTGTGAATTTTGCATTCATGCTCCATCATATGCCAGACGAGAGTGTGAGCACTCAGAACCACCGGGACAGGCTTTTGAGATTAGTAAAGAGCTTGTCACCTAAGGTGGTGACACTGGTAGAGCAAGAGTGTAATACCAACACTGCACCATTTGCTCCACGATTTATAGAGACACTGAACTATTATACGGCCATGTTTGAGTCAATTGACATGGCATTACCAAGAGATGACAAGCAACGGATCAATGTGGAGCAGCACTGCCTAGCGCGAGATGTGGTCAACCTTATAGCATGTGAGGGTGCTGAGAGGGTGGAACGTCATGAGCTTCTTGCGAAGTGGAGGTCTCGGTTCACAATGGCTGGGTTTACTCCATACCCATTGAGCTCGTTGGTAAATGCCACCATCAAAACTCTTCTGGAGAATTACTCTACAAACTATAAGCTGGAAGAGAAAGATGGCGCACTCCATCTTGGCTGGATGGACCAGTCTCTGGTTACCACATGCGCATGGAAGTGAATAATTCATCACTTAGTGCCACGGAAGTAAATGGTTATTAGCACTTAGCACACTGATCATCGACTCCGACTCCTCTTTTGCTGTCTATTATTAGTTGTAGTTCATCACTCAAGTAAAATATGTAATGTAATCTTCTTGCCTTCCCCCTTCAAAGAAAAAAACACTAGTGCTTTGAGTTGTTCTTGGTTTTCCAACTTGGATATTTGAAACTACTAAGTTCTGTCATTAAAATTTTGATGCTGTAGTTACTAGTTAGCCTTTGCCCAAATGAGTATATTATGGAAGGTGTCAGCTCTTTGAGCTTGTCTTTTCTTGCTAGGCAAATAGGTTTATTCAATAACCTGATGAAGGTTGATTTTGTACCAAAGCTAATTCATATTTATTACTATTACCATTATTAATTTTTTTTTACGTCATAAATATCATATAATACACATTACAAGGGGATTAAGGGGGTGGGGACAGAGAAGGTGCACGTGAGGTCCACTGACCTTACCAGAGTTTGCAGTTAGCCAAGTGATCATGAATATCTTCTTATTGTTCAGCAAGTTTGGTGAATTTGTAGTCTGAAAATTTATTAATTAAAGGTCCCCTTTTCCGCTTTAGGAAAATGTATTGCATTGGTATGGACCATATGGTATGATTCTATTTCTGGATAAATCAAACCTAAATTAATCTCCTAAATCAAATAAAAAAAGCTACCCTAATTAAATTTATGATGCGGATAATTAATCCAATTAAAGAAAATCAAAATATATGTAGGGTGGAGTTGCCCCCATACAACAATGGTAATTAATTAAGTATATCAAAACTTGGACCATTCATCGACCCAAAAAGCTGGCATGGCAACGGGTTTGGCAGTTCAACTGGGGTCGACTGTCAAGAACCAACTGATCAACTTCCGGGTAACCAGATCACCTTTTAACCATCCAGGTCAATGACTAAATGATGGTTTGAAAACAGTGGAAGGCATGCATAGTGTATTTTCTACTTGTTGAAGACAAGATTAATGGTATCTGATCTCCCAAATTGAAGTAATAGCAATTAGGGTTTTTCTTAGCAGAAACTAAGAAGTAAGAACTGTAAACAAAAAGGTAGCTCTTCTCTTAGCACGCTATAGTATACAAGTTCTGGGGTCATAAACTTTTACCTGTATACCCGTGTCACATTTGTACACATTGGGTTTTCAAAGGTTAATAATGGCATATACAATAAGAGGCAGCATTCAGGAGGAGAAAACACAGTTGCAGTAAACAGTTATGAGATACAGCAATAGGGGGATTTAGTGAGTTATATATACTTCCAACGAGATACTTGCCTTGGGAGAACACCCACAGTTCTTATTGTTGTTGGAACATGTAAATAAAACTTAAGGGCCCATTAGTAATTTTCCCATGTTCTGCTGATAGGAGTTAGATGAATGACTTAAAGGTGGAGCCTCAAAGCTAAAGTTTTCAGCTCTATCTTCTCTAGATCCATACCGAGCCACGCCATCATTTAAACCAGCATAATATGCCGAAACAGGGGTCGCCTGAATTATCATACTACAACCAGGATTGGTAATATTCATTTCAACACTTTGTGCAGGTTTAGCATCCAGTATTTGCTGCGTTTCATTTGATCTATTTTCGGGACTTGAGCTGATGCCAACCCCAAGATCAAGGCTAATATCGTTTTCTTCCACTCTAGAACTTAAAACACCATTTAATGTTGCACCATAATTGGTGCTTCCTGTTGTGTCATGACTACTAGCCCTTGCAGCAGGTACATCATGATTATGTTTTCCCTCGTATGTTGTAATAACTGCTTTTGGATCATGGGACGCCCTCTCCACATGTTTCCTAACTGGGCATCCAGCATTTGTACACTTGTAATAACTCCTACATGACATGAGAAGGAAAAGAAGCATCATGGACCCCAAATACAATCACAAAAACAGACATCACGTTTGACCAACTATCTTTCATAAGAGAACGATTTGGCAGTCAAGAAACAATGCATTCCTATCCAAAGTGAGCATGCTTAAAATAAAGATCTAGAGCCAGAAGCAGCAAGATGATAAAATTAGAAACAAGCACACATTTACAAAAATGCAGGTAGTTCAATAGGTTAAAAATATGTTAACTTAATTGATTCTCTTTCTTGCTTGGTGAAAAGAAAAGAACAATGATGTGTACAGCCTATTTGAGTAGGCTCTGACAGGATATTGAAACTAAGTTAAAGAACAATGATTGATGAAAAGAAAAGAACAATGACAAAGAAATGGAAGTATGGTTTCAATCTGAAGGAAAGTGGGGCGAGGAGAATAAAGGAAACCATAAGTTAAACAAGCAAGAAAGAGAATCAATTAAGTTTACATATTTTTAATTAGTGTAGAAAGCACTTCTCTGGTAGCTTACAAGATGGTGAAGCTGAAAGGGCTACAATGAGCAACAACTCAAGGAGAATGAAACAATACCTAATTGACTGAAAGAAGAAAAACACGGACAAAATTAAATCAATGTTTTAAAACGCAGAGGTATGACATGAGGCATTCCACTACCTGGAGGTGTGTGAGGTGTAGTTCAGAACGTCAGAGGCGTAAGCCTCCCGAACACAGAGGCACAAGAGGAGGGGGTGAGGAGGAAGGAGGGGGAGTAGGAAGAAGAGGAAGGAGGATCTCATTTTTCTTTATTTTTAATAAAAATCTTTTATACTAAGAACAAAGATGCATAACATTAGCTGAAAAAGGTGGGTCTTGTCTTCCCTATATTTCTCCTTTCTCTTTCCATCCCTTCCCTTTTCTTTTCCCTTTTTTTCTTCTCTTTCTTTCTTTATTTTTCTTCCCTTCCCTTTCTTTCCCTCTCTCCCTTTCTTTGCCTTTCCTTTCTCTTTTTTCTTTTTAGGTTTTTTTTGTCCTTTTGTATGAGGTGTGTGTGAAGTGCATGGAGGCGTACACCTCTAGCATGCCTCATAAAAAAGGCATATGAGGCGCACACCTCTTGCACCTGAGGCATATGCCTCAGATGTATCAACGCCTCTGGCAAACACCTTAGGGCATTTGAGGGGCACCTCACTTACACCTCTCACACCTTTTGAAACACTGAAATAAATGTTAGGTGATAAGGATGAACACTGAAGTTGTAAGCATGTTTGAACTGAAATGGTAACTAAGGCTGCATTTGGTAAGAGTGCAAATGCTGAACCCAAACAAAGTTATACTCCAGTCCAGTTTTGCAGGCATTTGCTAAGAACATGTTTTTGCACTGGAAATGACAGCAAATTTATTTTTTCTAACATATTTGCATCTAAAATAAGAGCAAAGTTTGCCTCCAATTAAAACTTTTTACTCAAACTAAACCAACCTTGCATTTTGATGAACCGTAGATATTTACATTTGCAATCTTACCAAATGCAGCCTAAAGGTCCATAAAGAGAACAAGAAGACATTTTTCTATTGTGTAATAGAAGTTTCTGAGTTATTGAATCAAAAGGAACATCCTCTAATATCCTCATGCAAGATGACAAAAGAAGGCCTCTGAAAAAGTTGTTATGACCACAAACCTCAAAACCCACTAAGACCAGCCAATCAAACTGTCTACCCAGTCAAACTGCATTAACTGGCTTAAAAAGACCAAAAATTTGAAGTCTTAACATCTATAAATTTTCTTTCATCAGAATCCATAACCAGGTCAATCAGTTCATCCCTGAATCTAGACCAAGTTGAACTAATCCACTCAACTTTCAGTTAGGATATTTAAAATACTGATTCCGTACCCTCTTGACAACACTCCCAATTTACTGCACTAATTGGACAAGCCAGATTTGCACACAAGACCTTGTAATTGCAAGCAAAAGTGAAATCATTGAAATATCCATACCATGCATATTACTAATATACATATATGTTTAAAATCTTATTAAAACATCATAGAATCATATGAACTTCATAGTTTTTGTAATGCACACAACATTTCTTGGTGTATGATGTAATATAAACTGATGCTGAGGACATTGTCTATGGTCGTCAAGGTGTTTCCCAGGCTGGTGCATGTTTGTCTTCTTTGCAATTTGTGATTTGTTTGTAAAGATTCATGGACCTTTGCTGGAAGTTGTTAAAGGGTTATTAATCTAATTAGACAATGCATGCAAAATCTAAATATTTTAACTGCGCTAAAGTCTCAACCCTGTTAGTCTTCCTACCAAATAAGCCACCTAGAAGTATCAAACCAAATTGTTCATCTTTTGGATAAATGTAGAGTACAATGTATTGAACTCCAATCTATTCCACAGCTTGGAAGACTGACTTTTCACGAGAATAAAAAATGATAAACAAATATAAGCCAGATACTCTTACACAAGCATTTTGCAACATGTATAGACTTTGTAGGTGGCATAGACAAAAGGCAAGGCACTAACCAAAAATGGAGCAGTTCTATTAAAATCCAAAATTTGACAAGAAAAAAGAATACTTGGAGCTCAGTTTTATGAGGATACAAGCATAGTGAAACTAGGAGTCATTGCTTGGTGTAATGGAAAAGATCTAAAACAAAAATCAGGGCCAAATCCAGTCCACCACCCCTCCCAAGACCCCAGAAAGCTAGGACCAACATTGGGTAATGGCCTTTTTATAATCATAGTGAAACTAGGTATCCCAACCTAAGACTTTAAAAATCAATAAAATAGTTTTCAAGTCAATTAGGCATCATCTAGGCACATAGGCATTGACATTATATGTACAAGTATTAAAACATATTGGCAGCTGAAGAATTAAGTTGTCGATGCATGAAGAGTGTATACATTGGAAAAGAAAAACAGAAGAAAAATATCCAGTTTACATAGAAATGGCTTATTACAGCAGTCACACTTAATCAAATTTTGTGCATGTGGTGCCATGCTAAAGTGTCCAAATTACATATGACATAAAAGAAAAGAAAAAGAAAACAAAGTTTAAATGTATCACAAAATGTGCTACCTTTGTTAAAAAGATTTGGAAATGCATTAAAAAATATTGAGGAAACAGCCCAAATCAAAAAAGTTATGAGCATGTTTTCTGGTTGAAGAAAGGAATGCTAATACACATTTGTCCAGTAGAAATATTCTGTAAAGCATTAGCAACCAAGGGGCCATTGCTTGGTTTCATGGTAAAACCTCATGTTGACACATGAGAACAGAGAGTAGAGTCTGAGAACAACCATTTCACACATTAGAAATGCTAGAGGTTAGGTATGTAACCAGTCCACCCTTCCCAAGACACAGGATATCCTGGAGCAGCATTGGGTAAATGGGCAATGGGCAATGGCCTTATTTAACATAAGCAACCAAAAGAATGTGCACAATCTTTACATTGATAATGCTTTTTATTTTTTGAGAAAAGGTAACGTATTGTATTAAAGAAAAAACACTGCTACTCTACACAACCAGAAACTGTGAACACAAAAAAAAAAAAAAAAAAAAAAGAAAAACATCTGTACAAAAAGTGATGTTCAGACATTACAAAAATAACAAAGTGAAACTCAAAAAAGAGCTATAAGGAACATCTGTAAAATTTCTGTCCATTGCAACCCAAGAGTGAATTCTACCCAGAATTCCTTTACAATTAAATCTTCTGAATTCTCCACCGCTTCAAAAATTCTGCTGTTTCTTTCCAACCACACAGTCCAAAATAATGCCAAAGGAATCACTTTCCAAACTACTCCCCTTTTTATTCAGGCCCTTCAACTGCCAACTTGTTAACAGCTCTAGCACAGATTTTGGAAAACAAAAGTGTAGCCCAAAAAAGTCGAACACTTTGGACCACACCCATCTGCAAACTAGCAATGCAAAAATAAGTGGTCAACAGATTCCACTTCCTCACTACAGAAAACGCAGTTAGAGTTATCAATTAGAACCCCCCTTTTCAGTAGGTTATCTGTAGTCAGACATTTGTTGAGAGACGCTGTCCACATAAGAAATGCAACCTTCTTCAAAGCAACTGTGCACCAAACGCTCTTCCAAGGGAAATTGCCCATCCCTCTCTCCACCAGCTTACTATAAAAAGATTTAACTGAAAAACAGCCATCCTTGCCCCACCCCCACACTCTTTTATCAACTTCCCCCAATCTGTTTGGTATAAAACTGTACAGTTTATGTTAGGGGTGCGGTGCTCACAGTTCAGTTAACCGAACCATGGGCCTATTTTCCAAACAGAAATGGTAGTACCGGTTTTTGGAAAACCAGTAACCAAAACCAAACCAAAGCCAATCGGTTCAGTTAACCATCGGTTTTTTGGTTTTTTGATCTTTATAATATATATTATAAATATATAATAAAAAACTAGAAATACATATAAAATACTATATTATAAAAAATAAATAATACACTATATATTATAAATTTATATATCTATATATAATGCATAAATATTCATTTATAATATAGAGATAATAAAAAATATATATAATATACATAAATATATATATACTGGTCGGTTCGATTAACTGCCGGTTTTTTATATTGGTTAACCGAGAACCGAACCAGTACCTTCGGTGTTTCAAAAATACCAAACTAATCGATTCAGTTAACTGGAATTTTCAGTTCGGTCTCATCGGTTTGGTTCGGTTTTTCGGTTTTCCATGATCACCCCTAGTTTATGTATTATATCAGCCAATTGCTCTACCTCCCAATCGTTTAAGTTTCTCCTTGTTAGTGAAGGGGTATTTCGGTCTTTGTACCTGTTGAGATTGCTGAGTTGTTTTATTATGTTAGTTCGAGTGCCTCTTACTTAAATAAGGGCACTGATGTCTTTTCCTATCACATTAATAATATAATAACAGGTCTGGCCGAAAGTAGGGTTTGATTTTTTCCTAATTTCGAACCAGACCTTTTCTCTCTTTCTTCCTCTTTCTTCCTTCTTCTTGCTTGCTTGCTTTACTTGACTGCTAACAGACAAACAGACTTCTAGGGCAGGCCGAACTTTAACATGGTATCAGAGCCAAATTAAACAAATCGGACTTGCCTAGAATTCTGTCTTCTATGCATTTGACCTAGGTTTTTCTTTGATTTCTCAGCTGTCAATTGGAGATTGGAAAAAGGGCTGAAAAGGAGTGATCGCCCTCTTCCCTTGGAGGTGTCTATGCCTTCGGTTGTGTCGTGTGTGGTCGGTTGCTGTGTTTTATCAGTCCTCCCCTAATTAATGTAGGGCTGGTACATGTGGTGCAGTGGGTGTTTTCTTTCTTCGTGTTGTTGTCCTTCAGGCGATGAGGTAAGGAGTTTCTTTTATGCATAATTTCTGTTATGAAGCACATAAGAGGTATGGTACAGATCGTATGGAGGGGTTTCAGGTTGTAGTGTGCTAGGGTTTATGCTGGTTTGTGTGTGATTCGAAGGGCAGTGGTGTTCACATAGTGGTGAAACTTCAGGTAGCTGTAGAGTAGGATCTGTGGTGTTGCAAGTGCAACTTTCAGCACTTATTATTGCTGAAATCAGTGTGCAGAATTCGGTGAAGTGTCCGTGTACAGTGTGCAGTGTGTAGTGTGCAGAATTCGGTGATAAAAGAATTCAGCAATGGGAGATAACAGTGATAGTAAACCTAATGTGATGATATCTACGGACTACCTGAATGTCCAAATGACCTCCATTAAACTGAATGGGGAGAATTATGTCCCTTGGGCTAAGTCTGTAGAGGTTTTTCTGAAGGCAAAGAAGAAGGTGAAGCACATAAGAGAGGAGAAACCCTCCACTACTTCTCATGAATACGAAGACTGGGAACAAGAAGATGCACAAATCATCACATGGTTATGGAACAATATGGAACCCAGAATTAGTGTGAACTTCATGTTTCTTGACACGGCTAAAGAGGTGTGGGATCATGCTAAGAAATTGTATTCTGGTCAGGACAATACAACCAGGGTATATCAACTGTATCAGGAATACTTCAATCTGCAACAGGGCAATCAGAGTCTTGAGGAGTACTATGCCAGTATGAGAAACATCCGTAATGAGTTGAATGTCTATCACCCTCTCACTCCTGATGTCAAGATTCAACAACAATAGAGGGAGCAACTTGATGTGACTCGGTTTCTGGTGGGGCTGAAATCCAAGTATGAACCAGTACGAGCCCAGATACTAGGAGGATCAGCCCTTCCATCCTTAGAGGAGGTGTTTGCTCGACTTCGGAGGACTTCCATTGGATCTATGGAAAACCCTAATGTCTCAGATAGATCAGCATTTGCAGTGTCGAGAGGTCGAGGTGTTAGAAGTGGAGCTCGAGGAGCCCAGTCTAGCCGTGGTGGTAGTAGTGGCTCAGTATATGGCCGAAGTGGTAGTGGTGGATCTACACATACCCGTGGTGGTGGTCGTACTGGAGGCAGAGATTCAGGGGGAGCTCGTGGTAGAGAACGTGGCTCGGGTCCACGGAGGTGTACTCATTGTGGTTTGGATGGACATACTATTAATTACTGCTATGACTTGCATGGTCCACCCTCGACCTGGGCCAATCATGCCATGACTAGTGACACCAGTTCCAGTTTTAGACAGGAGAACCGTTCAACTGATCAGATGCCTCCTACCTCTTCAGATGGTCCAGGCAAGGAGATGGTGAGTGTTCCTTGTGATGAGTATGAAAGGTTTGTTCAATCCATGTCGCAGCAGAACACAACTACTTTTGCACACTCAGGTATGGCTTGTTTGGCATCCACACCCAACCCCTGGATTATTGACTCTGGAGCCTCCGATCACATGACTGGAACTTCAGGTGTGTTTTCTTCTCTCACTCATTGCTCAACATCACAATCTGTTACACTTGCTAATGGCTCCACATCATCTATTTGTGGTGTTGGTAATGTTGACCTGGACCCTGTATCCCCATCCTCAGTTTTGTATGTACCTAAGCTTCCATTTAATCTTATGTCTGTTAGTAAACTGACCAAGTCACTTAATTGCTCCATTACATTTTACCCCTCTATGTGTGTTTTTTAGGATCTCAAGACGGGGATGAAGATTGGTGGAGGGCATGAAGCCGATGGACTGTATTATCTTGATGGTGGTGGAAAAATGTCAACAGCCCTTCAGTCATCTATCTCTCCTCTCCAGTGGTATTGTAGATTTGGTCATCCTTCGCTGCAAGTGTTAAAGTCTTTGGTCCCTTCGTTGAGTCAACTTTCTGTTCTAGATTGTGAGTCGTGTCAATTTGGGAAACACCATCGTGTTCCCTTTAGCTCTAGGGTTGATAATCGTGCATTGAGTCCTTTTTCTTTAATTCACTCAGATGTTTGGGGTCCAAAAGTGATGTCATATAATGGGTACAGATATTTTGTTATTTTTGTTGATGATTTTTCAAGGATGATGTGGCTCTATTTAATGAAGGAAAGAAGTGAATTATTTACCATCTTCCAGAAATTTTATGCTGAGATTTGCAATCAGTTTGGCGTTTGTTAATAGGTGTATTATATGTACTGTACACAGGCTTAGTACCCGCAGGGGTATTTTCGTAATTCTGTAGACATATTGTTATGTACGGCCAGAACAGTATAAATAGAAAGCTTCACTCGACTGAAGCTAAGTTTTGTTGAGGCCTTAACTCAGTTGCCACTTATTCTTCTTCCTCTTTTCCTTCTTCTTCCTTCTTCTTTTCTCCTTTTCTTCTTCTTCTTGGTCTCTTACTCAGGGGTATCAGAGCAAGTTCGTCCAGGCCTAGAAAACAACTAGCTGAGGTCTCTCTCTACTGCTGCGAAGGAGCTATAGTACTGATGCTTGAAGACAAGGAAGAGGAAGCTTTTCTAGTGTTGTGGTTAGTCTCCACTGCCGAGTAGGGCTCTGTTACAAGTATGCTGACTGTTCAACTTCCTAGCACAGAAAAAGGGTTCGGCTACATGTATTTTTGCTGGTAACTGGGTTGCTTCGGCTAAGAGGACTATAGAAATCCATCCCAGATGTTCGAAGGAAGGCTCTGACCTGAAGGGAAGTTCGAGTTCATGATTGTACTGCCTATTGCTGGTACTGAAATTTTTTTTTCTCCCTGTTTGTGGCTTCTTGCACGACTGTTAATGTTCCAGAATCTGAGTAGGGACTGTTTCCCTTCCTCCGATTGTATGTTGCCCTAGTCTGCTCTCTAAGGGGGTGTTGATGAACCCTAGAACTTGAGTGACTGTTCGGCTGCCCTGGAAAGTGGATATCAACCGATTAGGTGTGGTGAATCACCACTTGTACTGCTGCTCCTACTGTGTTTTTTTTTTGGGGGGCTGAGAAGCTGTATCAAAGTTGTGAACTGTAGGTCATTCAAACCTGGTTACACTGCATGTGCAGTTCGTATATTGTTCTGTGGACTCCTACACAGTGTAGGTGATAAACCCTAGTACTGCAGTTGCAGTGTTTGTGCTTGGTTCTCTGTGAGGCCGAAAATCAGCAAGTGTCTAGTTGTGGACTGTTGCAGCTCTGTAAGACTGTGCTATGGTTTTGTGTATTTCTAAACTGAGAATCATGAGTAGTGAAGATTCAGCTACATCCGAAATCTCCACAATGCTGAATGGAATGAGTGGGAACAGTGATCTATCCTTCCCTATGGCTGTTGTTCCTCTTGACGGGTTAAACTACCTAGAGTGGTCAAGGGGGATCAAATTATACATAACTGCAAGGGGAAAAGTAGGCTACATAAATGGAGGAATCAAAGAACCACCTTCTGGAAATGCAGAACATGATAAATGGGATCAGGAGAATAGTATGGTTATGTCATGGCTTTTGATCTCCATGCAACCGCAAATAAGGAAGAACTTCATGTGGGCTGAAACTGCAAATGAGATATGGGATCAGGCAAACTCCACATATTCTGAACTTCGACACTATGCCAAAATTTATCAACTGCAAGCAGCCTCATCTACTTGTAAACAGGGGGAGAGGAGTTTATCAGTTTATTACTCTGACCTGACAAGAAGGAGCTGGACCATTACCAGAATATTGAGTGGAAGTGTGAGGAAGATGCAAAATTGTATAAGAAACTTGTCTCACAGCAAAGGGTGTTTGCCTTTTTACATGGTCTCAATCCTATCTATGAACCCATAAGAGTACAAATTCTAAGTTCTAAGGATCTTCCTTCAATTCAAGAGGTCTATGCACTTGTCCAGTCTGAAGAGAGCAGAAGGAACTTGATGAACAGCACCAGAGGGGATGCAATTGTGTTGGCGGCAAAGGGGGGTCCCTCTACTAATGATGGACCTTCTTTCAAGAGAGGGGATCTCCAGAAGAAAGCACAAGATAAGGAAAAATTGTGGTGCACTAATTGTCAGAAGCCCCGACACACCAAAGATACTTGTTGGGATCTCCATGGGAAACCGAAATGGGCTCAGGATTTACCTAAGAAGCAAGGCTCATATGGTATTAGAAGACCCGGGCAACAAGGTACCAAGAAACACCACATGGCCAATATGGTTACTCGGGAGAATCAGCCCTCCACCTCCACTATGACTCAACCACCACATGGCCAACATAACTACTCTGGATCCGACCCAAGGGAGGCTATTGTCAACTCCTTCCGTGACCATTTGGAGCTTTATGGTAGAACAATTCGCCAGATGGATGCTCCTCCCACCACCTCTTTTGCATCCACATCAGGTAATCCTGCCACAGCTTTCCATGTTGCTTCTCACGACCTTGACTCTCCATGGATCATTGATTCTGGAGTGTCAAAACACATGACTGGTATGTCCTCTTTCTTCCAAACTTATCACCCTCTTTCCGGAAGAGATAAAGTAAGACTAGCTGATGGATCATAATCTCCCATACCTGGTCAAGGAACTCTCTCTCTTCCCCTTAGCCTTACTCTTTCTAATGTTCTTCATGTTCCAAAATTTCCTATGAATTTGTTTTCAGTCAGTAGTGTTACAAATTCCTTAAACTGCTCTGTGACTTTTTTCCCTTCCTATTGTGTGATTCAGGATCTGGCCACGAGGAGGACAATTGGTAGGGGTCGTATGGTTGATGGACTCTATATGCTGGAGAATACGGCTGGCCTTCTTGTTACAAAGTCTATGAGTCAATTCAGAAAGAGTAAAATGTATTTATGGCATTGTCGCTTGGGTCACTTGTCTTTTGAGTCATTGAAAGTTGTTTTCCCAGAACTGTGTAAGTCCGTGTCTGTTTCCAATTTTTCTTGTCAAACGTGTCAGTTAAGCAAGCATTGTAGAACTCAATTTCCTCAAAGAAATAGTAAATCTGAGTTTCCTTTTCACATTGTGCATTTGGATGTGTGGGGCCCTGTTACTTTACCTTTTGAGAGTGGCTACAAGTACTTATTACCTTCACTGACGATTATTCCAAATACACTTGGGTATATCCAATGCGAACCCGTGAGGAAGTACCAAAAATTATCCAAGATTTTTAGCGGATGGTCTTCACCCAATTTCAGACCGAAATTCAAATACTTCAATCAGACAATGCAAAAGAGTTTTTTCATAGCGACCTCACGGAGTTCTTTGCTTCACATGGCTCACTTCACCGGAGCTCTTGTGCCCGCATGCCACAACAAAATGGTGTGGCTGAATGGAAGAACCGTCACCTTCTTGAAGTGGCACGGGGTTTACTACTCCACATGAATGTTCCCAAACGTTTTTGGCTCGAGGCCGTCCTTTGTTCTACATACCTCATTAACCGAATGCCCTCTCGTTGGTTAGAGTACAAAGTTCCACATCAACTTCTCTTTCCTAAGGCCCCTCTTCTTTTTATTCCTCCTCGTGTTTTTGGTTGTCGGTGCTTTGTCCAAAACCTTTCCCCCACCTGGGGAAAATTGGACTCTCGTGCTATCCCGTGCATATTTCTTGGCTACTCATTCTCTCAAAAAGGGTATCGTTGCTTTGATCATGTTTCACGGAAATTCTATGTCTCCATGGATGTTACCTTCTTTGAGGATGAGCCCTTATTTCCAGTTTCTCCTCAAGGGGAGTGCAGGTATGAGGAGAAACTGGTTCAACTTCCTCCTCTCCCTACTCCTCCTTCTCCCCTTTCTCCCTCTGATCCTCCACCTTTCTGTGTTTTTTCTCGTCGTCGTAAAGGCCAATTAGGTTCAAGAGCTGAGGAGAATCCAGAAGCCGTACCTCAAATGCCATCAAATTCCTTGGGGGAAGATCATACTCACTCAGGTAACTTGACTCCTAACCTCCCTGTTGCTAATGATCTTGACCTTCCCATTGCCCACAGGAAAGGGGTTAGGTCGTGCACCACCAAACACCCCATTTCCAACTTTGTTTCCTATGAGAACATCTCACCTTCATTTCGTGCTTTTCTTACCTCCATTGACAGTATCCCTATTCCCAAGAATGTGGTAGAAGCTCTCTCAGTTCCAGAATGAATGAAGGCCATGAAGGAAGAGATTGATGCTCTTCATAAGAATGGCACATGGGAACTTGTTGATCTCCCTAAGGGAAAGGATCCAGTTGGTTGTAAATGGGTGTTCACTGTTAAGCATGGGGCTGATGGAACCATGGAGAGGTATAAAGCTCGTTTAGTGGCAAAGGGTTTCACTCAAGTATATAGAGTTGATTATGCAGAAACCTTTGCTCATGTTGCCAAAATGAACTCTATTAGAGTCATTTTCTCTCTTGCTGCCAATCTGAATTGGGATCTACATCAGCTTGACATCAAGAATGCATTCTTGAATGGTGACCTTGAAGAGGAAGTTTATATGGTTCAACCCCCCCGGTTTTTTGGCTCAAGGAAGTGAACAAAAGGTGTGTAAGTTGAAGAAGTCTTTATATGGGTTGAAGCAATCACCAAGGGCTTGGTTCAGCAGATTTCATACTGCAGTTCAGGAGAGGGGATACAAGCAATGTCAGCCAGATCACACACTGTTTGTAAAAAGAGTAGAAGGTAAAATGGCTGCCCTAATAGTATACGTGGATGACATAATTGTTACTGGTGACTAGAAGGATGAAATTCAAAGTTTGAAGGGCTTCCTTGCCACTCAGTTCAAGGTGAAAGATCTAGGACCCGCCAAATACTTCCTTGGGATTGAGGTTGCCCGATCAAAAAGGGGTATCTTCATCTCCCAAAGGAAATATGTCCTAGATTTGCTCAAGGACACGGGAAAGATTGGGGTTAAACCAACTGACTCTCCCATTGATCCCAACCATAAGTTAAGTGACAGTCAAGGTGAACCACTTAAGGATGTAAAGCAATTTCAGAGGCTTGTAGGGAGATTGTTGTACCTCTCTATGACTCGTCCAGACATAGCATATGATGTTGGTGTCCTCAGTTAGTTCATGCATGCACCTAGGTCCACCCATCTTGAAGCAGCGGAGAGAGTACTACGATATCTTAAGAAGTTCCCGGGTGCTGGTTTATTATTCCAGAAACATGGACACTTGAGGGTTGAAATTTACACAGATGCGGATTGGGCTGGATCTCAAAGTGACAGAAGGTCTACTAGTGGGTATTGCACCTTTGTAGGAGGGAATCTTGTTACTTAGAGGAGTAAGAAGCAAGCCGTGGTAGCTAGATCCAGTGCTGAAGCTGAGTACCGTGCAATGGCACACGGAGTAGCCGAAGGTATGTGGATAAAGAATCTATTGGGAGAGTTGGGTTTTCCAGTTGGTAAACCCATGACTCTACTTTGTGACAACAAGGCAGCTATCAGTATTGCTGCCAACCCGGTACTACATGATAGAACAAAGCACATTGAAGTTGACAAGCATTTTATCAGAGAGAAAATCATCATAGGCAAAGTATGCACTCCATACATCAGCTCTGAAGACCAACTTGCAGACTTATTTACAAAAGGGCTAAACTATTCCAGACATCAAGGTCTGTGACAAGTTGGGCATGATTGATATCTATGCCCCAACTTGAGGGGGAGTGTTAACAAGTGTAGTATATGTACTGTACACAGGCTTAGTACCCGCAGGGGTATTTTCGTAATTCTGTAGACATATTGTTATGTACGGCCAAAACAGTATAAATAGAAAGCTTCACTCGACTGAAGCTAAGCTTTGTTGAGGCCTTAACTCAGTTGCCTCTTATTCTTCTTCCTCTTTTCCTTCTTCTTCCTTCTTTTCTCCTTCTTTTCTTCTTGGTCTCCTGCTCAACAGCGTTCACATTAAAATTTTCCGTTCTGATAATGGCCATGAATATTTGTCTTCATCTTTTCAAGAATACTTGGACCAACATGGCATTATACACCAAACTTCATGTACTTACACCCCACAACAAAATGGGGTGGCTGAGAGAAAGAACCAACATCTTTTAGAAACGGCATGCTCCCTCATGCACCACATGAATGTTCCCAAACCCTTTTGGAGTGATGCAATGCTCACCTCTTGCTTCTTAATTAATCGGATGCCCACGTCTATCCTTGATGGTCGTTCTCCATTTAATGTCTTGTTTCCCACCATGTCTTTGTTTCCGCTTTCTCCTCTGGTATTTGGGTGTGTCTGCTTCGTCCATAATCTGGGTCCCGGGAAAGACAAGTTAGATGCACGATCTCTTAAGTGCATATTCCTTGGCTATTCCCAGACTCAGAAAGGGTACAAGTGTTACCATCCTAGTTCTCGTCGTTCCTTGGTATGTGTTGATGTTACCTTCTTTGAGTCTACTCTGTTCTTCATGGGGTCTGGTGATGCTTCTTCCTCCACATCACCTCCTCCTCTTCCCCTTCCTATGGCTGATCCTCTTCCTCTTGTTCCAGCCGTGCCTACGTCCCTACCACCGGTGCCACCCTCCGTTGACCGTCTACCTATCCGTCATGTGTATACACATCGCCCACATGTACCGGCTGCGACTCCTCCGGCTTCATCACCGTCAACAGATCCAGCTCTAGACCCGCCACTACTACAACCAACCTCCGACTTTGATCTTCCTATTGCCTTACGAAAAGGTAAACGCACTTGTACCCTTCATCCTATTTCCAATCATGTTTCCCTTACTCACCTTTCCGCCTCCTATCGCCAGTTCATCTCTTTGTTATCCTCGGTGGTTGTCCCTAAGAATGTCCAGGAAGCCCTTACTTCTCCAGAGTGGTGTCGTGCTATGAAAGACAAGCTCTCTGCTCTCCATCATAATCACACTTGGGACCTCACCGCTCTTCCTCCTGGGAAACAAGCTGTCGGTTGTAAGTGGGTTTATACCATTAAGTACTTGCCTGATGGTCGTGTTGAGCACCTGAAGGCGCGATTGGTAGCAAAAGGGTACTCCCAAACCTATGGTATTGACTACACAGAGACTTTCTCCCCGGTTGCTAAGATAGGGTCAGTTCGCGTTATCATCTCTCTTACAGCTATGTATGATTGGCCCCTATATCAGCTGGATATCAAAAATGCATTTCTGCATGGTGATTTGCTCGAGGAGGTCTACATGGAACAACCACCAAGGTTTGTTGGTGAGGTGGTCAAGAAGTTTGGTATGAAACAGTGCCAAGTTGATCATTCTGTCTTCAGTCATGACTCTCCAACAGGAAAAATACTACTGGTGGTGTATGTAGATGATATCGTTGTTATTGGGAATGATAAAATGGGCATTGACAGGTTGAAGGCCTTTCTACAGGAACACTTTCAGACAAAGGACCTTGGCAAATTGAAGTACTTCTTGGGCATAGAGGTAGCAAGATCTAAGCACTGTATTAATCTGTGTCAGAGGAAATATGTGCTTGATTTGTTGGAAGAAACAGGTTTGTTAGGTACGAAACCAACTGAGACACCTATGGAAACAAATACGAGGCTGAGCAGTGATATGGGTGAAGTATTTGAAGACCCTGGCAAATACCGACGACTTGTAGTCAAACTAAACTATCTAACCATTACTCGGCCAGATATTTCTTTTGCGGTTAGTGTGGTGAGTCAGTTCATGCAGAAACCTTTGGTCCCTCATTGGAATGCAGTGCTAAGGATTGTGAGGTATTTGAAAGGAGCTCCTGGCCATGGTTTGCTATACAAAAGTGGCGGGAAACTGGAAATATAAGGATACACCGATGCTGACTGGGCCGGTTCTATGTCTGATAGGCGGTCTACCACAAGCTATTGCACTTTTCTGGGGGGTAACTTGGTGACGTGGAAAAGTAAGAAGCAAACAGTTGTGGCAAGAAGCAGTGTAGAAGCAGAATATAGGGCTATGGCACATACTGCTTGTGAATTAGTGTGGCTAAGGAACCTTCTACAGGAGATAGGGTATGACATTAGTACTCTAATGAAACTCTATTGTGACAATCAGGCTGCAGTTCATATCTCTTCTAATCCAGTGTTTCACGAAAGAACCAAGCACATTGAGGTTGGCTGTCATTTTGTGAGAGAGAAGGTGCTGAATGGAGTAATAGAGACTGCATATGTTAATACGGGAAACCAGTGGGCAGACCTGTTTACAAAAGGTTTGAGTCGGGGGAGAGTGGACTACATATGTAACAAGCTGGGATTATATGATAAATACTCACTAGCTTGAGGGGGAGTGTTAGTGAAGGGGTATTTCGGTCTTTGCACCTGTTGAGATTGCTGAGTTGTTTTATTATGTTAGTTCGAGTGCCTCTTACTTAAATAAGGGCACTGATGTCTTTTCCTATCACATTAATAATATAATAACAGGTCTGGCCGAAAGTAGGGTTTGATTTTTTCCTAATTTCGAACCAGACCTTTTCTCTCTTTCTTCCTCTTTCTTCCTTCTTCTTGCTTGCTTGCTTTACTTGACTGCTAACAGACAAACAAACTTCTAGGGCAGGCCGAACTTTAACACTCCTGAAAGTAGGAGACCAAACTGTTGTCCCATTATGAAACAACAAACTGTCTGCCACCAAAGCTTCCTTGTTAACCGCCAAGTGAAAAAAGTCCAGGAAATAGGTCTTTCAACCTAGCATCTTCACACCATAGGTCATCCCAAAACCTTACTCTCGTACCACAGTACCATACCCAATATTGTATTTTACTCTCGTACATTGATAATGCCTTTTTGGGGGCAGTTACTAAAAAGCACAAAAATTATCTTGTCTCTATAAGGAATTACAACATGATATGACACATATACGAGTTGATACAAAAAAAAGAAGAAAAGAGAAACAAATTCAATACTTTCTCATGTGGGTCCCATGAGTCACCTATAGCAGTTCCCAGAGTTAGTAAATGTTCAATCTTCTAGACTTTTTTTTTATTTTGGTAAAAATCAAAATAAATATTCCGGTAATTTAAACTTAATATTTATAGAGATTTCCATAATTATTGTTTATAGTAAAACTATCATTTAATATTTCTCCTAATTTCTGGTTTCACCTAGATTAGGAAATGGTGCATTAAAGAGCTTGTGCAAAAGTAGTTCTTGGGTATTAATTTATCCTTGTCTTGGTCATTTAACTATTTGAGTTTGTTAAGGAAAGCCTAGGCCTAACCAATCAAAAAGGAAAGCCTGGACCTAGTCATTTAACTGTTTGATTTGTTGTATATATTGAGATAAAATAAAATTGAAGTATTTGATGTATAGTATGTTATGGACGCATTCCTCGGGAAGACGTATCGTCGCCACCGACAGCAACAGGTACCTGACCCACCGCCAGTAGCAGCAGTGATTCAATGATTCTCATCCTACCAGTTCGGCAACAGCAACCTTATCTAGATTAGATTAGATCATCTTGCTTGTTCTTATCTTATTCTATTGCTCTTATCTTATCTTGTTAGTGGCTTATCAGATTAGGATTAGCTTATCTTGTTAGTAGCTTATCATATTAGGATTAGCTTATCTTATCCTTAGCAAGATAGAACTGGAAGTCTCCCTATTCAGCAAGGAGACTCCCTTTGATTAGGACTCTTGTAATCTCCTATTTAAGGAGACCCCATTATTGAATGAGGATATCAAATTTCCAGTCAAGAAAGAGAGTAAAAGGAGAGTTCGGTGATCTCTTGGACAAATCACCCTCTAGGACGCCAAGATAGGTTCAACTAGGAAGGGGAGGAACAAGGGAAAACAGGAGCTTTTCCCCGTGGACCGACCCGTGACGCGATCCTATTCCCGGGCCCATAACAACTTGGTATCAGAGCCAACCGTCATGGAAGATCTGGAGCAGCTATCATCCAAGGTCCACGAACTGGAGCATAGGCTCGTGGAAACCAGCGTGGAGGTTCGTGAGGTCAAAGACGATGTCCGGGAGCTGCGACGCTTGTTGGAATCGTATTTCTCTAACAAGGAGAGGAATTCAGAAGGGGCTGTAACCACAAATAGCCGCCGACTAGACTTGACGGAGTCGTCCGGCGAACAGCAGGTCGTCGCCCCGGT
The DNA here is from genome assembly GCF_055504915.1 of Nelumbo nucifera. Classification (NCBI taxonomy): domain Eukaryota; kingdom Viridiplantae; phylum Streptophyta; class Magnoliopsida; order Proteales; family Nelumbonaceae; genus Nelumbo; species Nelumbo nucifera. The sequence continues at coordinate 65,679,710 of NC_142649.1, forward strand.
AGTCGCAGTCATCCCCAAGTACAGCAGGCTGGAATCCCCGTCGTACAACGGCAACGGAGACCCCTTAGGCTGGCTGTATCATTGCGAGCAGTTTTTTCGGAATCAACGGACAGATGACCGGGATAAGGTAAATCGTTCTATATTGCTAGAAGAGGATCGTGTTAAAGCAGAAACAGAATGTGCTAAGGCACCAGTAGATTTCACTACATTGCAGCTCCACAATTTGATGTATGAGAAAATTCATTTTGTGAAAGCCATAAAGGTGCGCAAAGATTTCAAGTCAAAGTATCCGGATATTGAACTTGTGCTTGAGGAAGAGTTTTTCAGTTCAGCCCCTCAAAATATTAAAGGATCTGTACTATCAAAAGACAGTGCACATGACCTGATGCTAAAGTGGCTTAATTTTGAGCTTTTCCGGCGAAAAGAACTCTGCAAACTTCATGAGAAACTGGAGCAACACAAGAAAAGCCTTATGGAGACCATTGCACACCGAAAGAAGTTCCTTTCAAGTCTCCCGAAATCTCTGAAGAAAAGCATCCTTGCCTGTCCAACACCAACTAGGGGTTCTGCATACGAAGAAATTAAAGCAGCATAATTTAGCAGAATTACTGCCACCTCCACTCTATGTGATTTACTCACAATTGCTGGCTCAGAAGGAGGCATTTGGGGAGAGTATTGAATTGGAAATTATAGGAAGCATGAAGGATGCTCAAGCCTTTGCCCACCAGCAAGCAATTAAGGACAATGGTGTTTCTACAAATACAAAAATGAATAAGTTGGAGGATGATGCACCTGATGAGGAAGAGGAGGGCCAAAGAAGGAGAAAGCGGCCAAAGAAGGTTACTGGAAAAGAGAACCTTGACCAATCAGGAATCTATCGATCTCATCCTCTTAAAATTATCCTTCATATACATGATGATGAGGTTTCAAATCCCAAGCCTGCAAAACTGGTTACTCTGAGGTTTGAATACTTATTGCAGTTGAATGTTGTATGTGTTGGGATTGATGGCTCTCAAGAAGAACATCATAACAACATCTTATACAACTTGTTTCCTGATGATACGGGTACTGAGCTTCCCCATCAGTCAGCTAAGCTCTTTGTTGGTGTTGCTGTTGAAGTCTTGGCAGAATGGTGTAATTTACCATCAGCCGAAGCCACATGGCTCCCATTGGCAGAGTTCCATGCCATATATCCATAGTTCGAGCTTGAGGACAAGCTCGTAGTCCAGGAGGGGAGTAATGTTATGGACGCATTCCTCGGGAAGACGTACCGTCGCAACCGGCAGCAACAAGCACCTGACCCACCGCCAGCAGCAGCAGTGATTCAATGATTCTCATCCTACCAGTTCGGAAACAACAGCCTTATCTAGATTAGATTAGATCATCTTGCTTGTTCTTATCTTATTCTATTGCTCTTATCTTATCTTGTTAGTAGCTTATCAGATTAGGATTAGCTTATCTTATCCTTCGCAAGATAGAACTGGAAGTCTCCCTATTCAGCAAGGATACTCCTTTGATTAGGACTCTTGTAATCTCCTATTTAAGGAGACCCCATTATTGAATGAGGATATCAAATTTCCAGTCAAAAAAGAGAGTAAAAGGAGAGTTCGGTGATCTCTTGGACAAATCACCCTCTAGGACGCCAAGATAGGTTCAGCTAGGAAGGGGAGGAACAAGGGAAAACAGGAGCTTTTCCCCATGGACCGACCCGTGATGCGATCCTATTCCCGGGCCCATAACATAGTACCTACAATGTTTTAAAAGATGCACCTTGGGCATGTTTGGCTCATTGCTATGGTTTTTTTTTGGTAATAAGAAAATTTTTCATTAAATAATAAAGAAAAAATTACAATCAAATGCTGAACAGATTTCACCATACAAGAAAGCTCAACTTTTTCTATCCAGAATTATATGAACAAAACCATACGCTTCCTAAAATCCCACTACTTTAGACCAAAGTAGACTATAAATTAGATATAAGTGCTTCCCTTTCCTTATTAGTATCTTTAATTGAGCGCTTCCCTTCATAAGTGCCTCTCTCTCTCTCTCGAAGCTCTGAATTAGGCAGGTTCCTAACAGATTGTTATCCAGAAGGTCAAAATCAGTGATCAGTTAATTTTTCCACTGAAGATTGGATTTCGCAACTGAAAATTTTAGATGGTAAGTTCCAACTGAGAGAGATAGGTAAGAAAGCTGCTTTCATTCAGGAAATAACCAGAGAGACCCAGATGTGTAGCCAGAGGGGATTCTCTTGGGTTCTACAAATTAGAAAGTGAGGGATGTGAAAAATGAAATTCTACGTGAGATCAGGTACTTCAACAAAGATTTTCATGGTGTCAATGAAGTTGCTGAATACATTATTAGTATATTGCAGGGAAGAATCTGGATATGTCCCAGACTCAAGTGCAGAGAGTGTTCTTTAATTTTCTTCAGATAAGATAAGCCCAGGCCGCATGCATGCCTTACAAAGATGTACAGAGCTGATTGTGTGTACACAGCAGATCCTGACTCATGGTAAGATGCTTAGGGTAGTAGGAATTTAGATTAGACTGTTGATAACACAATACTCTAATTGATTGACACAATATGACAGTTTACTTTAAGAATTTAGATTTGCACATTCTTGTATGTTAAACTCTTATTTTGTTCTCCTTTTCAAAAATGGAACCTCAGGTTGCTCAGGTGCGTGTCTTGTGCGTCAAGCCCTAGGAAAACCTTGGGTTTTAAACTGCACAATCCTTGTTTTATTTTCCATAATAACAGAACCTAGCCTCCTTCCTCTCTAATTTTCCTTCTTAAACCTGCATTATAGATCTGAAATCTATTTAATCTTGGATTTAGATATTACAGAAAATAAGATCCCTTTCTAACCTGTCATTAAATCCATCCCAGATCTGAAACCATTCCCTTCATTAACTTCAGATCTAACCCTCACATAGCCCACAAATGCTGAATTGGTGGGACCGTGGAACAAAACTTAAATGAATATACTAACTTTTTTGCGGTAGCCCAGCTGAATTGTCACCCAGGTGCCAATTTTTAAATTACCCAGGCCAGCTAAAATGGCATGCTACTTGTACAAGAAATTGGTAGATAGATAGCTTGTTAAGCCAGTTAGGTTCCTCACCTTGATACCATGATCTAGTTTCAAGAACTTGTTTACTGCTTAAGTATTAACACACTGACCACCACTTATCTAAATAATTCTATCATAAAAGATCAAAAATCAAAATATGAATACGAGGCAAAAGAATCTCTGATCACTTGGATCTTTAGGGGAGGGTAGAGTTTTTTTTTTTTTGGAGAAAAAGTAAGGTAATTGTATTAATGAGTATAACTGTAACACATTACAACCTTTGGTCCACAAAACTCCATGTACAGCCAGCAACCATACAAAAAGTCAACAAAAAACCGGTCTCTCCCAACTACATACAAGAGACCCCCAACTAAATCAAGCAAACAAAAAATCCAAATCAAAGTATTGATGGTGGGGAATATGCTTAAACGAGTCCTTGGCTGACAGCCAGGAATGTAAAGTAGCCAATGCCCAAATCACCAACTCATCTAAGGAGCACCTTTGACCTTCAAAAATCCTACTATTTCTTTCTTTCCACAGGACCCAACACACTACATGAGGGATCGTACACCATAACACCTTACCCCTGATACTTAAGCCTGTCAACTTCCGAGAGAAAAGCAATTCAGCTAAAGACTTGGGATAGCACCACCTCACATTTAGCAGGGAGAAAAAATGGCAGAGCAGCAGATGGGCAACCTCACAATGAATAAATAGGTGATCCACATATTCAACTTCTCCATTGCACATCACACAACTTGTGGAGGGCAGCACCAGACCCCTCCTGATTAACTGCTCCTTGGAGAGACATTTACCATGCACTGCAGTCCAGACCAAGAAGGAGACTTTAGTAGGAATGTGAGGAAGCTAAATCTCTTTCCAAGGAAAAGCCTGAGCCGAAACAGCACTCAGATTTGAATAAAATGACTTCACTGAGAAAATCCCATCCTTAGTCCATTTCCAAATTCTGGAATCTTGCTGATTTGGGTTCAGTTGATAGTCCTGAATCGCTTGTAGCAGCTCTAACAGATAGAGAATTCCCAATCATTGAGATGCCTCCTAAACTTTGGACACCAGTATCCTGTATTTCCCAACCGCTCAAACTGATCTGCCACCACCACATCCCTGTCTTCTGCTATAAGGAATAGCGACGGGACAGTCTCCATTAGGGAGGCACCATTGCACCAGGTGTCTCGCCAGAAACTAATCCTCTTGCCATCCCCTAAATTTAGCCTAATCCCTTGGATAAAATGAGGATAAACCTTCTCAATTCCTTTCCAAACTGAGCAGCCAGCAGGTGAGGGTGCAGGTCCAGGGCCCCATCCATAGTTTCTAGTTCCAAGCTTTTCCGCAATTATCCGCCTCCAGAGAGCTTGGGGGCTAGAATTAAAGAGCCACAACCATCTACCTAGGAGAGCAGTATTTACCTGCCTAAAATTTCTCACTCCTAAACCCCCTGCCGAGACAGGTTTGCATATGGAATCCCACTTAACCTGCTGGATCTTTTGTTCACCATCCTTCCCACACCATAGGAACTTCCTTTCTAGCTTTTCCATCCTTTCAGCCACCTGTGTTGGGATTGGAAACAGAGATAAAAAGTGGATAGGTAGATTTGCTAAGACACTTTTCAACAGAGTAATCTTAGCTCCCTTGGACAAATACCTGGACTTCCCACCCCCCAACTTCTTCTCTATCCTTTCAATCACCGGGTCCCAAATGGATTTGGAGTGACATTTTGCTCCAACTGGAAGACCCAGGAACCTGAAAGGGAGTTTTCCCACTTTACACCCAAGCTCCGCAGCAAGATCCTGGATGTTATTGACCTCCCCAACTAGGATAATTTCACTTTTCTGAAAATTCACCCGTAATCCAGAGATCACCTCGAACCAAACCAGAATCATCCAAAGATTACTTAACTGCTCCTTTTCTGCCTGAACAAAGAATAACTGTAGTAAAGGGACCACGGTTCCTTCCTCTGCCACTCTAAAACCTTCCACACAGCCTTCAGCCGCAGCTCTTTTAGCTAATCTAACTAAAGTCTCCACCACACAGAAAAACAGCAAGGGAGAGAGGGGGTCTCCCTGTCGACGACCCCTCGAACTTCTAAAGAAACCAGAAGATGACCCATTCACAAGTACAGAAAACTTAGCAGTCACACTCTGACCCAATTCCTCCATTTCTGGCCAAAGTACATTTTCTGCAACACCAAGTCAAGAAACCTCCAGTTTACATGATCGTAAGCCTTCTCTAAGTCAATTTTGCATACCACCCCATTGCTGCCACTCCTTAACTTCGAGTCTACCAGCTCATTAGCAATAAGAACACCCTCTAGTAATAGTCAACTGGGCAAGAAAGCCCCCTGCACCTCTGAAATGATCTCAGGAAAACCTCCTACCAAACTTATGGGTCTGTAATCAGAGATACGCATCAGATTCTGAACCTTTGGAATCAAAGTTATAAACGTAGCATTTAAGCTACGCTCTAAGGATGCTCTTTTGTGGAAATCCAACATAGCCTTCATCACCTCTGGCTTTATGAAACTCCAACATTTCTTGAAGAACAGCATTGTGAACCCATCGTGTCCAGGGGTCTTCTCTCCCTCTAGACTTTTAATAACCCCCCAAACTTCCTGTTCTGAGAAAGGTTTCTCTAAGTCTTCTCTTTGATTGTTGGAGAGGGCTTCAAATAGGCTAACATTCAGATGTACCAGCCACACCTCCTTATACAGGTTCTTGAAGAATTTCACCACCTCCCTTTTAATAGAAGATTCCTCCTCAATAATCCTGTCTCCCACCTGCAGCTTCTTCAAAGTATTCTCCCTTCTTCGACAATTAGCCACTGCATGGAAATACTTTGTATTTCTGTCTCCCACCTTCAGCCAAGAGATTTTATTTGTCTCCATTTAATCTCTTCCTGATACGCTACTTTGTCAAAACACAATTTTGCCTCAGTCCTAGCTGCCTTCTCTTCTTCAGATAGGTTCACCAGCTCTTCTTTCCTATCCAGATCTTCAATGGTGTTTAACAACTCTCCTTTTCTTAGTTCTACTGCCTTAAAATTGTTTTTCTTCCAGTCTAGGATTTTCTCTTTCAACATCTGTAGCTTCTTTGCAAGAATATGAGATCCTGAGCCTTCTACCCCAAAAGATCACCACCACTCCTTCAACTTCTCTTCAACCCCAACCTCCTTAAACCACAAGTGTTCAAACCGAAAAGGACCTGGTTTCCTCCTCAGGCCCTCCCCCCTAAGAAGAATGGGCCTATGATCAGACACAGATCTTGGTAGGGCTTCCTGAAACAAGAATAGGGGAGGGTAGAATTTTGGAGCTAGCCCTCAGCATCCTTGTTGAGAAGTGCTTTTATATCTTCTTATTTTCTGTTTTTACATCTCTATTCAAAAATATGGGGCAAGAAAACATTGTTGACAATCTTAAACACATCGGATGCGCATAACTGCATACAAAACCACCTTCTGCACCAGTAAGATAAAGTTATTTAACACAAACCAAGGGTTCTAAAAGAGCTAGAGAAGGTCCATAAGGACATAGGTTTAACCAGTGTTTACAACCCACCGTTGACCCAGCCGGTCGAACCGTTTGAACCGCCACCCAGCCAGGATTCAGGGTCCAGCTCAGTCAAAACCCACCAAACAATCAAGAACCGTTTGACCCGGCTGGTTCAACCGTTGACCTGTTCGACCCTGTGAATGGGTCGGGGGTTGCACACTCGATGCATTCAAACTTTCAGAGGCCATAACTTTGCACTCCGATGTCCGATTGAAGTGATTTTTTTTATTTTGGGTAACTTTTCAAGATCTATGTGTCCCAAGGCACCTTGCCCTGTTATTTTCGTGAAAAAACCCCTTTTCTGGCCTCAAATTGCAATTTTTAATTTTTTATTTATAAAAAATTAAAAACTGAATTAGAAAAGCATAAATTAAATATAAAAATACATATAACATACTTATGTATTATTTATTGATAATAAATATATATATATATATATATATATATTTATACACATATATATACTCTAAATTACAAGTGGGACAGTTTGACCCATTTGATAGCGATGCAAGCGGATCGGATCGGGTTCAAATCCAATCCAAAGATCCGATCGGATCTTATAGGACTCAATTTGATTTTGAAACCTATTGATGATAAGTCAGATCTTCGGATCTGATCCGATCCGAATTGTTTTCTTTAAAAATTAATAAATTATTAAAAGAAAAATAAAATATACTAATTTAAATAAAGTAAAAACAAAAAATACAAGTATTTTTTAATTATTTTCATCATATATATACATTTTTTTATAAAAATAAATAAATAATATAAAAAATTTATAAAAATATATTTATAAATAAATAAATAACATATATATATATGTATGATATATATTTATATTTATAAATATATAATATATATCGAATCAGATAGGGGTGATCCAAATCCGATCCGATTTCTGATTGAATCCTATTATCTGATCCAATCTGAAGATTCGAACAGGGGTGATCCAAATTCAACCAAATATGATCAGATCTCGGATCGGATCGGATCAGGATCGGATCCATTTGCACCCCTACCGTTCAACCCGGACAATCGAACCTGTGACCTACGACCTAGAGGCAAAAACGGTTCGGCCTCTGTTTAAATAGTAATCCATGGCATCTTGCATAGACTTCCTCAAGGTTGAGGCTGAAAAAAGAGATTGAGACATTGATTTTGACCTGAAGTTTCTGAACCATGATCATGGTAGAGTTTAGATCCCATGGATTACTCACTTAACATTGAAAACTGCAAGATAACACCAGAAAGGAGGAAGAATCATGTTAACCATTATGCATGGCCAATGGATGCAACTTTAATGACCACACACACTGGACTGATAGAAGAAAAACCAGAAATTTTTCTAAGTTTCATCAAGATCAATTAGCAAATCATAGAGAAAAGGTGAGAACCTATGTTATCCAGCTAGGGCTGGATATGGCATCGGGTATGAAATTTACACTAAGAATTGATGCACCCAACATAGAACAGCACCCTTGTACAGGTATCCAAGTATCATAGGTGAGAATGATCAACATTTCAGATTCACAAAAATATTGTTTCTACATGAATACATGTTAGATAGAAAACAAACCTTGGATTAGGATTTCCTTTCACCACTTTCTGTCCATATTTGCGCCAACGATATCCATCATCCAATATATCAACCTCACTTAGAGTTTGAACTACAACACGTGGTTCCCGTGTTGGTTTAGCCATTGGAGTAACATCTACACAACCAATGTCCTTCTTCCTGATTAAAACATTTTGACATTTCAATGAAGGTTAGCACATGCAGTCATGGATGCACTGTCTTATGGAAAATACAAAAAGCCCCTATATCAAAGTTAAGGCACCTTCGCTTTGACTCAGGATCCTCATCATCATCAAAATCATCCCCAACCCTGTTAGAATATCCAACTGCACCTTCTACGTCATCATCACTCACTGTGACAGGAGAGAGCTCAGGGGTACCATTTGGCTCAATATGATGAGTTGTCTGGCCACGTGGATTGGACGACTTATCTTCAATCATGACCATGTCAATATGGGAAGAAATATCAAGCACTACATTAACAAAAATGTATTAGAACAACAAAAAATCAGTGAAGATTTTCTGTTACCTTCTGAGCTGGTTAAGGAAGAAAATATATCAGATTTTTCTCCTTGGATGGACAAAATTGTACCAGATGCTGATCGGCGGCTAGATTGAGGTTTAGGATGATAATGGCTACCTTTATATATGATCTCCGTAATTTGCCTGTCATGAGAGCGTTCCACTTGCTTTTTCACTAGGCAATTAGGATGTGTACATTTGTAATAGCTTCGTGGAAACTCACTTCCTTTCACATGTTTCTGCCCATATTTTCGCCAGTTATATCCGTCCTCTGCTGTTTTCTCAGCTACAACAGGAGGATTATTTCCTTTATGATCATTATGAAATACCTGGAACCCACTATCAGAGCCTTGTTTGTGCTGCAATTCATCAGAAGCAGTTTGAACCCCTGAAGTAGCCAATTGACCTGGTGGGTTTGGTACAGTTACAGATAGTGTCAATTCATGTGAGGAGACAGCTGAGTTCTCGCTTTTAGCCGAGGATAAGGCTGCAAATGAGTGAGACTGATATTGACCCTGGACTTGCACAAGTGGCTCACGTTGCTGGTACTTCAGACCTGCAGAAGCCTTGAAAGAAAAATCAGAGTTAGGTTGTATACACATACAAACTTGAATAAATAAGCAAATGCTTCTAGGGGGACCAAAAGAAAAGGGTAAAGTAGAACACTAAGTCCAATAGGAAGGCTTATTTCCACATTGTTGTATCCTTGTGCAGTTCAACTGGAAATAACTTTATGGTGGAAGTAAGGTTATCAACTTTTGCCACATATATAGCTAAAGACATACTATATAAATAATACCTTTTTATTAAGGATAATTTTTTTTAAAATGAGACAGAATACAAAGATAAAAGAAACTACAAATGACAAGTCTAAAGATAAAAAGAACTATAATAAACAAAATCATCCTAGAAATGGAAACCAGGGCCCACTACTAGCGATGGTAAGATCAGTTCAGAGTGAAAGGAATATAAGAATATACCAGATAACCCATGGCCTAAAAGGCTAACCCAGTACAGTTGGGGGCTCAAACAGCTCATTCCTGGCACCTCCTCTAGGAACAATTGTTGAATAATAAAATCAAAATAAATATAAATGACCTCACCACAAAAAAATAATAAGTCCACCTCATTGCTTGCAGCATTGATTTGACAATTGATATCAGATTGTCTCCATAAGAGGGCAGTGCTGGTGCCTATCAATTAAGGGAACAAATGTTCCATAATTATTTAAATTACAGTTACTCAAGCTAAAATTGTTTACAAATTAAGCTTGTTCCTGACCACTGTGCTCCTTTTGTAAAAGTGGAATGAGAAGAAAGGACTCCAAGCATTTTATCATCACCAACATCTCATAGCTTCTATCTGGAGTTGTCTATGATTCCTGTCCACTGAGTTTACTCTATCTTAGACCATAAAAAACTGTCTAAAGCCTTTAGAAATCAAGCCAAGGCAGTTGGGGCTTTTCCTCACCCATTTCAGGTATTTCAGTTTGCATCGAGTCACTATCTAATTGGTATTATTGTTGGTTTTTGTTGCCCATGACTAAACCATCTAATAGAAGATTCCTGCCAATCAATTTTGGGAAAAGAAAGTGGGGGCTTAAAGATCACAACCCTCTGACCACAGAGAAAATAACAGTAAAGCAAGTATATTCTCCTATGATATTGTCCTAAGAGGCAAGATTATCACCAGCTTGGTTAGTTTGGCACCATGTAGAAATGAACTTGCAACTTCAACCTTGGTAGATCTCTAATGCCAATTAAATTTGGAAGTAAATGCATCTTATTTGATCCTCAAAGATGTCTATTTATACCCACTGGAACATGATTGCCATGTTTGACTCCATTCCCAAATTCTCTTTACCAAATCCTCATTCTAAGCCATTATTTCTGGCCTCCAACAGGCATTGCATTCTTATTAATAGAAGTTATGATTCCCAAGTACAACCTAGGTTTGTTGTTTTGAGACGTGCGATAAGACAAACACATAAACCTGCTTTTCTTACTTTTCGAAACAAACCTGTGTATGTTTTAAGCAACTAAGAATCAGCTAATGACCTCCAGTGTTGTTGCAAGATGAACAGGAAGAGATGCCATTTCTTTTTGGGTCTTCTAGCCCTTGAAAGGTTTCCAAAGATGGGCCATAAAAATATTGAAATAATGGATGGGAGTGTAACAAAACTTGTCAGCTAGTGCTATTATCCTCATTCTAAAATTTGAACCCATATTCTCGAACTTGCCAGCTACTGTTATCTACTCATCTCCTCTTGTGTTCTGAACTATGCCTCACACCTCTAGGTAGTGGAATGCCTCACATGATGCATCAACATTTTAAAACATTGAATGGAACAACCTTCTTACAAATGACTAGATATCATAAAGGACTACCAGACCATCAATCACATAAAACTCAGTTAAACAGGACTACTGTGTCAAAGTCATAAAGATCTATCTACTCAAGGCCTACTAGATGCTGGACTAGTCTCTTAGCACAGAGTAATCTCTCAATGTTATTAAAATCATTGGAGGGAACTATTTAGCTAGAATATATTCTTAGTGGAGGAGGCAAACTTATTAGGATCATTGGTTAAGGATGATAATTTTTGCAGTCCTTGTATACTGGAGACTTTATCTGATTTGTCCAAATTTGCTGGTTACTGAAATTCTCCAATTAACTTCTTCAAGGTATAAAGTTTGTTGGGGCAATTATTGACATAATCACTACAAGGGTAACACAATGGGTAAAATCTTTGAAGTTATTTGAAGATGTTTCTACAAAAGCCCTGCTAAACAATTGGAAGGAAGTGGCTTGTTCAGCTCCTATAAGGAATGTTCCTCATCCATTGTGGTCTCTTCTGGATCCTGGCTTTACAAAGCTGAATTTTGATGGCAGCAGTGAAGGAAATCCTGGCCCTTCAAGCATTGGAGGGCTCTTTACGAATGAGGAGGGTGAGATTATTGCTATGTTTTCAGGCCCAATTACGGAAGGAGATTCTCTCAGAGCTGCAGTTATGGCTGTGTTGGAAAGTGTCAGAAGGGCTAAGGAACTCAACATTAACAGCCCGATTATTGAAGGTGACACTAAATTGGTAATAGATCTGTTGAAAAAGGATGAGAGTAGCATGTGGAACAGTGATTTAAAAGGCACGCCTAGGCGCACAGGCAAGGTGCATTTTAGGGTAGGTGCCTCGCCTAGGTCCTAGGCGCAACACTTTCAAAAGGCACATGCCCGATGTGCCTTGCGCCATGGCCCAGGTGTGCGCCTTTTGAAAATTGTATGCTTCTTTTTCTTTTTCTGAACCTAACGGATGGGCCGGGGAATACGCCCCTCGATTGGCATAAAGGCAACTGGTACAATCAAGAATGTAATATGTTTTACATTACATTAGCTACTTGAAGTTAGGGGTGAGCATTCGGTTTATTTGGATAAAAACCGAACCAAATAAACCAATTTTTAAAAACCGAACCGAAACCAAATTATTAAAAAACTGAAGAAAAACAAAACCGAATTTTTTGGTTCGGTTTTTGGTTATTTCGGTTAAAACTGAATTTTATTAATATTACACTAATACATATTATATTATATATATTAATATATTAATATATTAATATATTTATGTATATTATAGTATATGTATATGTTAATGTATTTTATATATTTAATATTATATATAATATATATTATATTATGTATATAATAAATTTCTGTTAATTCGGTTTTTTTAGTTAACCAAATTTCCAATCCTGAAAACCAAAACCAAAACCGAAATTTTTTAAAACCAAACCAAAAAACTAAAAACCGCAAAAACAGAACCAAACAAACCAAAACCGAAAATTTCGGTTTTAACTGAACAATATGCTCACCCCTACTTGAAGTAATGCAATTGAGGAAAAAAAAGAGATTGTGGGCTTTACATGCTGGAAAATGTTTTATATGTTTGATTTTATTTTTAAATTTTCATTTGAATATGCTTTACATGTTATGTTTATGTATATTAATTTTAGATTATAGGTTTTTTAAACAATTAATTTTAAAATTTAAGTTTATATTTCTTATTAATATTATGTTTAATATTTTTTCATTTTTTTGAATTTCCTGACTTTTTTATTTTTTAGCAATTTTTTTGTATTTTTGCACCTTGCTTCAAAAAGGCGCATACCTCGCCTTGCACCTTGCACCTCAAGCACAAATTGGCCCTTGCTCTTTTGAAACACTGATGTGGAGTTACTTAAATGAAAAGAGAATCTTTAAGTGGTTGACTTGGGATATGATAGTGAGATTGCAATGGGTCAAGAGGTGTGATAATTCTTTTGCAGATGCACTGGCCAAACAAGGGGTGGGAAGAAATCATTTGTTTTGGGCTTATCTGTAATTTTTTAGCTTATTGGGGGAGTTAAGAAAGTTTATCTCCCCCCTGCCTTTGTACCTACCTCTTTTTTTTCTTTAATGAAATGATTCTGTTACTCGTAAAAAAAAAATAGTTGTTACTAATAAAATTCAGATAAGGTGTCTATATGATTTCAAATAAGAAGAAGGAGAAGAAGAAGAAGGAAGAGAGGAAGAATAGTCTTAGCCGAACTAGAGAGAAAAACCATCTCTAGTCGGCCACTCTTTTATTTATACTTTTCTAAAATAGACAAGAATTACTATTCTGCCCTCACTTAAGTGAGAGCCACATCAGCTAAACAACTAATATATAACTTAATATAAAATGTCTATACTACCCTTCTACAGTCGACTCTTAACACTCCCCCTCAAGCTGATGAGTATATGTCATATAGTCCCAGCTTGTTACATATGTAGTCCACTCTTCCTCGATTCAACCCTTTGGTAAGCAGATCTGTCCATTGGTTTCCTATGTTCACATATGTTGTACTTATCACTCCACTAAGCACCTTCTCACATACAAAGTGGCAATCAACTTCTATATGCTTCGTCCTTTCATGAAACACTGGATTAGAGGAGATATAAACTGTAGCTTGATTATCACAAATTCACAACATAGCTTCATAGGAGTGTCAACCGAGTATCCCATCTCCTCTACGAGATGCTTCAACCACACTAGTTCACATGTTATGTGTGCCATGGCCCTATATTTAGCCTCTGCACTACTTCCTGCTACCACTGTCTGCTTCTTACTTTTCCATGTCACTAAGTTCCCACCAAGAAAAGTGAAATACCCTGTAGTGGACCTTCTATCAAATATGGAACCGGCCCAATCAGCATCCGTGTATCCCTCTATCTCAAGACTTCCTCCACTCTTATATAACAAACCACAACCTAGAGCTCCCTTCAAATACTGTACAATCCTTAGGACCGCCTCCCAATGTGGAATTCGAGGATTCTGCATAAACTAACTCACTATACTGACCGCAAATGAGATATCAGGTCGAGTGATGGTTAGGTAATTAAGCTTACCCACCAACCTTCTGTACCTTCCCGGATCCTCAAACTCCTCACCTGCATCACTACTCAACTTAACATTTGGTTCCATGGGTGTTTCAGCTGGTTTGGCACCTAACAACCTTGTTTCTTCTAACAGATCAAGAACATATTTCCTCTAGCATAGATTAATACCATTCTTGGACCTCACTACCTCTATCCCTAGAAAGTATCTTAATTTGCCAATATCCTTTGTCTGAAAGTGATCATGCAAGTAAGTCTTCAACCTGTCAATCCCTGGTTTGTCACTGCCTGTAATAACTGATAACAATATCATTTACATATACCACCAAAAGGATCTTCCCAGCATTGGATTCATAGCTGAATACGGAATGGTCAACCTGACACTGTTTCATTCCAAACTTCTTCACCACTTCACTAAATCTCCCAAACCATACACGGGGAGATTGTTTAAGTCCACAAATAGCCTTCTTAAGTCTACATACCTTCTCACCCTCCCCCTAAGCGACAAACCCTGGTGGTTGCTCCATGTACACTTCCTCAAGGAGATCACCATGTAAAAAACATTCTTGATGTCAAGTTGAAACAAGGGCCAATCAAACATAGCAATAAGGGAAATCAAAACACGAACTGACCCAATTTTGGCAACCGGAGATAAGGTGTTTGTGTAATCGATATCATATAGCTGTGAATAACCTTTGGCAACTAACCGAGCTTTCAACCGTTCAACACTCCCATCAGGTAAGTATTTAACTGTGTACACCCACTTACAGCCTACAACATGCTTACCAGGCAGAAGAGTGGTGAGGTCCCACGTATGAGTACGAATCAGGGCCAAGAGTTCTTCTTCCATTACTTGGCGCCACTCTGGAGA
The DNA here is from genome assembly GCF_055504915.1 of Nelumbo nucifera. Lineage (NCBI taxonomy): Eukaryota > Viridiplantae > Streptophyta > Magnoliopsida > Proteales > Nelumbonaceae > Nelumbo > Nelumbo nucifera. The sequence continues at coordinate 65,694,726 of NC_142649.1, forward strand.
AGTGAGGGCTTCCTGGACATCCTTGGGAACAGAGACAATGGATAACATAGAAACAAAGTGGCAATGGGAAGCCGAAAGGTGAGATATAGAAACATAATTGGAAATGGGGTGGAGAGTGCAACTGTGTTTACCTTTCCGCAAAGCAATAGGGAGATCAAGGTCAAAAACTGGGGGTGGGACTAGGGTGGTAACAACTACCGGATCCGTCGACGGTAATGAAGCTGGAGGAGGAGTTGGTGCTAACGATGTGTATACACTTGCCGGATAGGTAGTCGTTCCGCAAGTAGCTGCACTGGAGGCAAAGACTAGGTCACAACTGGAACAAGGGGAACAGGGTCCTCAACTGGAACTGGAAGAGGAGGTGATAGCAACGGAGGAGAAAAAGCATCCGACCCGAAGAAGAAAGGAACAGACTCAAAGAATGTAACATCAGGACACACAAAAGAACGCCGAGAACGAGGATTATAACACTTATACCCTTTTTGAGTCCTGGAATAGCCAAGGAAGACACACTTAGTGGATCTAGCATCTAACTTGTCCATTCCAAGCCCAAGATTATGAACAAAACACACACATCCAAAAACTCTGGGAGTAAGGGGAAAATGAAACAACGTGGGAAACAAAACAGAGAAAGGGGACTGACCTTCAAGGATAAACATGAGCATGCGGTTAATAAGAAAACAGGATGTAAGTACAGCATCACTCCAAAAGGGTCTGGGAACATTCATATGATGTAAGAGGGACCGAGTAGTTTCCAAAAGGTGACGGTTCTTTCTCTCAGCCACCCCATTTTGTTGAGGGGTGTAGGTACACGAGGTTTGATGGATAATGCCATGTTGTTCCAAATATTCTTGAAATGGTGTATAAAAATACTCACAGCCATTACCAAAATGAAGAATTTTAATATGTACACCAAATTGATTACGAATCTCAGCATAAATTTTTTGGAAAATAGAAAATAGTTCACTCATTTCTTTCATAAGGTAAAGTTATGTCATCCTTGAATAATCATCAACAAAAATTACAAAGTACTTGTAACCATTATAAGACACTACTTTGTTTGGACCCCAGATGTCTGAATGGACTAAAGAAAAATGACTCGATATACGACTATCAACTCTAGGACTAAAGGAAGCACGATGATGTTTCCCAAACTGACACGCATAGTTTTCAAGGCGCCAAGGTGAGGCTGGGCGTTAGGGAGGCACCTTGTCGCCTAATCGCCTAGGCGATGGATTTTTTTTTATATAGAAAACATAGATCCTAGGGTAGTTCCCTAGGTACCATAGCCATATTTCCTTAATAATTATTCATAATTTTCAAAAGAAAAGTATAGAGTTCATGTTGAAGTATAGAAAATGTATTGATTAGACAAAATTTTAAGTTCTTCCTTACTTATGGGTTCAGGTTTTAAAGTCTTTGAGGGCTCAATACAGCATTTAGCAATGTATGTATTGACTAAATCCTAACAAATAAGAAAATTATAAAAAGAAATTAGTATATAAACACACAAAATGAATATTTTAGTTTAATAGTGCCTATTTTATAATTATAATGTCAAAAAATAATGAATAAAAAAGTATTTAACAATACATAGTACAAAACTGCTTGGCGATTAGGCGAGGCGAGCCTCAAAGGGCGCCTTGTCGCCTAGGCGTCGTCTAGGCACCCGCCTAGGCATCACCTTGATAACTATGCTGACATGACTCACAATTCAAAGTAGAAAGACGACTCAACGATGGAACAAGTAACTGAAGAGCTCTAAGAGACGGATGACCAAGTCTACAGTGCCACTAATGAGGGGAAAGAGATGTCTGAAGGGCTGTTGTCGAACCACCTCCATCAAGATAATATAGTCCACCAGCTTCATGCCCTCCACCAATCTTCATCCCCGTCTTGAGATCCTAAAACACATAAGAGGAAGGGTAAAATGTTATCAAGCAATTAAGAGACTTAGTCAATTTACTAACAGACATCAGGTTAAAGGGAAACTTGGGAACATATAAAATTGAGGATAAGGATAATGAGTATGTGTCAATACTACCAACACCACATATGGTTGATGTAGAGCTATTAGCAAGAGCAATAGATTAGGATGTGGAGGACGAAGAAATGGATGAAAACACACCTAGAGTCCCTGTCATATGATCGGAAGCTCCAGAATCTATAATCCAACGGAAAGGTGTGGATGTCAGACAAGTCGTACCTGAGTGTGCAAGGGTAGCCGTGTTCTGCTGAGATGTACCCTAAATGAACCGCTCATACTCACCCCGTGAAACACTCACCATCTCCTTTTTGGAAGCATCTGTAGATGTAGAGTGGATCTTATCAGTAACTTGAGATTCTTGTCTCAAGCCACCACCATTTACAGCTGCATGATTTGCCTAGGTTGAAGGTGGGCCATGTAGATCATAGCAGAAGTTGATAGTATGTCCCTCCATACCACAATGTGTACACCTTCTCTGAGTATTACCACGTCCTCTACCATGGGCTCCCCCTGAGTCTCAACCTCCAACACGACCACCACCACGACCATACATGGGTCCACCACCACTACCACGGTCAAGTTGACCTCCTCTACCACCACGACCTCCCCCACTTGTAAATACAAATGCAGACCTATCCGATATAGTGGAAATCTCTGTGGGTCCAACTGAGATCCTCCAAAGACAAGCAAACACTTCCTCGAGAGAGGGAAGAGCAGATCCACCTAGTATCTGTGCCATTACTGGTTCATATTCATGCTTTAGCCCTACTAAAAATATGTTCACATCCAACTGCTCTCTCTGTTGTTGCTGAATTTTGACATCAGGCGTAAGAGGGTGATACACATTCAACTCATTTCGCAGATTTCTCATACTTGCATAATAGTCCTCAAGACTCTGATTCCCCTGTTGCAAATTGAAGTATTCTTGGTACAATTGATAAACCCTAGTAGTGTTATCTTGTCCAGAATATAGCTTCCTTGCATGATCCCAGACCTCCTTGGCTGTATTTAAAAACATGAAGTTCACACTGATTTTGGATTCCATGCCGTTCCATAGCCATGTCATAATTTGAGCATCCTCTTGCTCCCACTCATCATATCCCAGAGAATCAATTAGGGGTTTATCTTCCCTCACATGCTTCACTTTCTTTTTGGCTTTCAGGAAAACTTCAACAGACTTAGCCCATGGGACATAATTCTCACCATTCAATTTTATAGAGGTCATCTGCACATTCAAATAATCAGAAGGCACCATCACACTCAATTTGCATTCACTGCTATCTCCCATGACTGCACAAGGAAAAAGAGAAAAATTCTACCACTAGGTTGTCACTCTACTACACTAATGAATCACCACACTACACACTAATAACTGAATACTACTAGGGTTCCTAGTATCATAGGTTTCAGCAACAACACTCACAACTCTTCACCACTGTTGCCATCCACTGTCAGCACTATAAACCCTCGCAATACATCTCACGAATAGGATATTCAGTTCTGCAACATATAAAAAAAAAAAAAAAAAACTCTGCTACATAACACAATTTGATTCAAAGATCATGTACCTGCCAAGTAGAGGGTACCAAATCTGCTGTCACCATCACAAAACCAGCCCTCTTCAAACTGCCGAGTAGGTTTTCTACCAACCACACAAAACCACAACAGCAACACTCATTGGAGACATGAAAACCCCCAGAAGGAGAAAACGACCAGTCCTTTTCCTTCTTTCTGAGAAACTCCTAGTTATCAATGGGAATTCTGCAAAACCCTAGAAGAGAATACGCAGAATAGAGAAAAGAGGAGATGACTGATCTGAACAGATTATCGTGGCTCTGATACCATGATAAAATTCAGATAAGGTGTCCGTATGACTTCAGATAAGAAGAAGAAGAAGAAGAGTCTCAGCCGAACAAGAGAGAAAAACCATCTTCTCTAGTCGGCCACTCTTTTATTTATACTTTTCTAAAATAGACAAGAATTACCATTGTGCCCTCACTTAAGTGAGAGCCACATCAGCTAAACAACTAATACATAACTTAATGTAAAATGTCTATACTACCCTTCTACAGCCGACTCTAACAGTTACTATATAAGTTATGGTTTCTAATAATCATTCAATCGTGTACAATTTAAGTGTCAAAAACTGCAGACCCAAGATGATCCATTCTGGAATCCAGAGTAGTGCAACGGAAAATTTTCTTCTTCTTCTTCTTTTGCAGTGGATGAAATAGTAAAGGTTACTTGTTTAAGGTTTACTTTTTTCCTTGGCTGGTGCCAATCAATATCCAGCATATGTTGGCTAATTTCAAAAGAATTATTTCTTAGTTGTTTTCCTTCTTATCTTCTCTATGCTCATTAGACTTATCATTTTTTGTAAGTAAACATAAAAATTATTAAAAGAAGAGTTCAAGGAAGGTGACAAGAAATCATCCGAAAGGAGAGGGGAAAACATCTCAACAATCAGCCAAAGCCCAACTCCAAACCCTCAAAATCACCTCTAAAACAACTACATCAAAAGAGCATTAGACTTATCATCCATGGTGGTTTCTGAAAAATGCCCTGTAAGGGATTGGATCTCTTCCCTCTAAAAGAACTATCCTACATGGCATGGCCATTGTGAAGTTGGAAAAAGGCTTATCACAATATTGTTTGGTTCTCAGACTTCGATGATTTTGGGAGTGATTCTATGGCACACATTCTCAGTATTAAAAAAGAAAACTATAATTTCCCCTCCTATCTCATCAACATTTTTTCATTTTTAACCACAATCATGAGATTTTAAGAAAGGGTGCCATGTCATGTTGGAAACTTCATCTTTAGTGTAAATTTCATACCTGACACCTTGTCCAGCCATGTCCTTGCTGTGTCTAGAGCATAAAAGAGAAGACAGAAACCCCAACTGCTGAGAGCACCAGCAGAACAGACTACAGCCTACAAGAGGACAGAATGCAGACACTGAAATAGCACACAACCAACTGATGCTCAGCAATTTTTTTTATCAATAAACTGATGCTCAGACCATAGGCCTACCTCTGTTGTACGTATCCATCTTATAAATACTCAGCAATCTCCTTCTATCCCATCAACATTCCACCACACTTGATCTATAATTCATGTTTGACAAGATGACAGTCCTGTCCAAGAAAAACTTCAGTTTTCTTTCACAAATCCACTCTTCTTATCTCATGCCCTAGCCTAATAATTGATCTCCTCTTTGTCTTATTTGCTTTACTATCATTGTTATTATGAGATTAGTTACAAATTTCTTTTATCCTATCACTGCACCAAATCATTATTATGAAATTAGTTGCAACTCTGCCAGTGTGAGTTTGTCTTATATTGTCAGTCCCAAGCCTGGAAAAAGGAGGGTTGTGGTAGCCTTCACTAAAACTTTTGCCAAACTCTCATGGTCATGGATGCTGATTTGTCTTGTCGTGCTCATGCAAGGGCATTGATATAACCGCCCTTAATGTAATGATGGATATGGCACTGAACAGAACTGAATGGAAAAATAGGATTCATGTAGCTGACCCCATATAGTTGGGACAAGGCCTAAATGTTGTCACTATTGTTGATAATGATGATGATGATGACTGCACCAAAACATTACCTTGTTTCTGTTGACCTTAGAAAGAAGCATTTATCTCACTTTCTCTCTCCCTGACAATAACAATTTCCATTCCTGCAAATTTTAGTCCTACAATTTGAATTAAAAAATGCTATCACCCAATGTTGGTCCCTACTATCTGGGACCTTGGGAGGAGTGGATTGGATATGTACCTAACCTTCAGCATATTTTGCACAAAGTGGCCAGTCTCAGACTCAAACCCATGCTGTCATGCTTATCAGCCCAAGATTTTACCATTTCACCAAGAAATAACCCCTAGCCCTACAATTTAAATTGTAGTGGAACAATTTTTGAGTCCTTGGATGGAGGCAAGGATCTCTCTTGATTTTATTGCCATGATGGTAGGGCTGAAATAAGAGACTATATCTCCATCTTCATCATTCATGGAAACCCTCCACTCCCTAAAGGATCTAGGATACCAAGAAAAAGAGCTAGATCACTGCTTCTTTGGCACAACATTCCTAAAGAACTTAAAGGCAACAAATTTCATGATTCCGTCCCAGGATAGGATGTTTTAATATTGTACACCTTCAACAGAACATACAAAACTCAGTCTAGCCATTCATATTTCAAGAAATTCATACTTATAAAAAACTAGTGGATCCATTTATAAGTTTATAAAGGGTGTTATGTTCACTGAGCTATTCATTTTCACTTACCAATTCATGTTACTTTGTGATATTATGTTGAAAGACAACTAAAGCAATCATCTGAGAAGTTCATATCTGTACTATTATCTGACTAAAGACAAACCTAAAAAGCCATCATCTGACTAAAGGTATAAACTGAAGTTAATAATACCAATTCTAATAATGTTTTTCAAATGAAAAATTATCTGTTAATCAATGGCATAATAAAACCACTAGGAAGTTACCGAAGTTCCCAAAGAGGACAGGCCTGAACTCTGGATTGATTTTATATGGGGTTTAAACTCGAAATCACTAGAACTTCGCTTATCATAAGTACTGTTATTGGATGCATCAATTGTAGATGAGAATGTAGCAGAACCATCAGGGCCATGCATGATTTGAAGCTTGGATAAGGTACCAGTAGTAGGAGAAGGCTCAGCCTGCAAAACCAGGAGGCACACATCCAAAAAAGTTGGACGAAATTATTTTTCCTTTGCACCTGATGTCAAATATGGATAATGGAATATTGGAAAACAACCAAAAATGCCATGATCAGTAAAGGACAATCTGTGAAACCATGATTTTTTAAAATCTTTATTAGCATAAGCATTTTCTCAGTAGTTGGAGGTTTGGGAGGAAAAGTAAAGAAACAAGGGATGAAATCCAATAAACCTCTCGGTAACTTTCCAACAGCCAACAAGAAGCAATTGAAGTAAAGAACTAGACCAAAAATATGCAATCAAATTACCTATTCATTCAGTACCTTCATCTTTCTGCGCACTCTTCTACCAAAACCTCATACCCATATAGACCACCATTCCGATTGCAGACACCAAGTATCATATATTTAATGCCAGACTTGGGCAAAGACAAAAAATAAATCTATACGTCACAAAATAGGAAGATGCATTTTGCAGAAAAAATGACATTTCCTAGGGAACAGTAATAAGTTCAGAGATTTAATAGAGACATATTCTGGTACAAGTCAATACTAAAGCAGCCATTTTGAAATTGTCAGACGATAATATACCAGCATAAAGGAGCCAAAACAGAATAACGTAAAGCGAGCAACAGAATCTAATTAACGGCTTTCGCTGAAATCCGTTCTTTTGGCAATTCACACTGTAAAAGAAATAATAAACAATGACATTATATATAGATGTACAAAATCACGTTTTCTAACAAGATTCGACTAAAGGAAGACATTAACATAAATATATGTATGTATTTCGGGTTTTGATTAGTATATTTTATAAAGAATTTCGGATTTTAAAATAAGAGAATTAAAAGAACAATATCCAAAATTTTCTATTAGAATAACAGTTCTAAAAATAGAAGGTTCGACACAATTAACACCAAATATTATCAGTCACTACTATATAGTAGCAAGATGTGTGTATGTATGTGTGTGTGTGTGTGGAGAGAGAGAGAGAGAGAGACAGAGAAGGGGGGAATCCGAAACACAGTTCCCGCTCGAAATTCATAATTATGAAAAGTGGGGAGGCCGATTTGGTTAACCACTACAGTCTACAGGACATCAATTACGTCGCAAAAGCTTCAAACCTTCAGCTATGAAAGTGAAACCTTATTAGGAGGGAATTTTTCAGATATTTCAGTTAAATAAAAAAGCCCTAACCTTTATATTCGAGAGAAGAACAGGAGAATCAAGCAACGTTGTCGGGCTCAAGCCAGGAGGGATAGTCAAGCACGGCGACCGCGTAATCGGAAGTCTGGCAGGCGACAGCGATTTATACTTGGCAGCGTTGGATCCGGCACAAGAGGAAATCCTGGGGTTCGGTTTAACGGAAAAATCGTCCCTTTTCGGGAACCCGGCACTGAAAAAGTCGTCAGAGCTAGAAATCAAACCATTATCGCCATTAGAGCCATCTATTCGAAGCTCAGAAGCTCTCGCTTCTTCTTGATCATCAGCTCTTGACTGAGAATATCGGAGCTCATAGTTAACATTCTCCCCCTCCCCCATTGCCGATTTCAGAACAGAGGAGGAGAGGAAGCAACTGTGGCAGTGCGCGTGTGAATACGAATTACAAAGACGAAGAAGCTTGTCTAGTTTCAGTTTATAGGGGTAATATTGGAAATTGAGGGTGGGATTGTGTGTATTAGGAGATTGTCAGAGTGTTACAGAAGGAATAGTTTGGCTTGCTCGCTTCACTCAAAATCAAATGAGGGTCCATTTGACGAAATTGGCCTCAAGGCTTACACCACATGAACTAGGAACTATTTATTATTCTCTCTTTCCAGTTCCATTACGAAAGGAGTAACCAAAGGAAAGGACGCCCTCATCGTTGATGGATTTAACAGCTGGAAGTCTGGACTCTGGAACCGCATCTGATCTGATCTGCTACGACCAGTACTGGGAACCGGGAAGGAAGGCCTACTTTACTATGGCTAAGGTTGAGACTACTAGAGTCCGGATCCGGTCCTCCTAACAGACATTGCAGCCATACATCGGGAGCATCTCGCCATGAAGGACAAAGGGAGATGTTCCCGATGTACGGCTGCAATGGCTCTTTTAGTTTTGGACCAGATCCGAACTCGGGCATCTACTACGCCTAGGCGGGTATCACTGCACCGCATCAGGCTGGCACTGGCAGGCTTGCACAGTTGCACCTTGACCTACCACCTACCATGCAAATTTGTTTCTTGTACGCCAGCCTTTGCGAATTGCAACGACTGCCGTAATCCGCATCATGAGTGGGAACCGCAGGATAACAACCAATCATGATGAGCCACGTCATTATGTCAGTGGACCCCATGTATATGGAGATGACGTGGTGTGATATTCCATGTCAAAGTTGTAAAAAAAAGGGGTTTTATTGTTGAGTCCACCTCTGAAATCCTACTTCCATCTTAGAGTTGGGGAAAGTATGGGTGTTATAGGTGGAATTGTTCATAAATTTGAATTGTTGTAAGTATGCATTTTAAATCTGAATTCTGAGGTGGAGTGTGTTATGGGCCCGGGCGTAGGATCGCGTCACGGGTCGGTTCACGGGAAAAAGCTCATGTTTTCCCTTGTTCCTCCCCTTCCTAGCTGAACCTATCTTGGCGTCCTAGAGGGTGATTTGTCTAAGAGATCACCAAACTCTCCTTTTACTCTCTTTCTTAACTGGAAATTGAATATCTTTATTTAATAATTTCAGCTCCTTAAATAGGAAATTACAAGAGGTAAGAGTCCTCCTTGTAGGAAGACTCCTTGATAACTAAACTACTTACAGATAAGATAGATAAGACTCCTAGATAAGACTCCATACTCAAGAAGGATAAAACTCCCTAAGATAAATCAGACTCTATACTAATCTTTATTGGAATAGATAAGATAAGAGTAAGAAAGCAGATAAGATAAGGATAAGGTAAAGATAAAACTCCCCACGAATGCATCCATAACAGAGTGTAGTCTAAAAATCCCTAAAAATAATAGGGGTCTTTATATAATAGCCCCACGTATTGAAATCGGTTTAAGGCCAAGTTTCAAAGTGCTTAGGGCTTGTTTGGGAGGACCTTTAGGATGGGCTTCTTGTGTTTCAAGCTGGACCCCATGTGGGAATGTCATAAGCTATTTGTTCAGACAGTGTCAGCTGAAGCTACCACGTGGTCGCTTCCATAGTTGTTGTCTTTGGACTACAAAGAAGTGAAGTCCCACACGGATAAGGAGACGTGTCATTGCCGAGGAGGGCGGAGCCTCTCGAAAACCTTGGTGGGCAACCTCATCTTGACAACCCCGTGGAGCCTATCCGGCTATAATATGAATATTCACCTATTTAAAGGCATTTCCCTTTCAAGGTAAAGGATTTTTCAACTCCCAACTACCTTATTGCTCTCTTCGGCTCGAACCAACACGCCCTCTAAAGCTTGGCCCGATTGACTTCATCCTCTCACTACTAATTTGAGCAATGGAGTACCTTCCTAGGTATTCTCTTCCCATGCCTCTTCTATGGTTGCAAATCACCTTGGTGCATGACTTTGTCCTTCCAGTTCGGATTCATCTAGTTGGCAAGATATTATCTATTGTGTGTTCGGTTCAACACACTTCAGATTGTACAACATCAATGACATTTGATGAAAATCCAAAAAGCTTGCCATTGCATTATGAATGCCATAGCTCACCTCTAGGTTGATTCTTTATAACGAAAGTGCCCAACCACTATGGCTCTAGCATCGTAACTCATCTCTAATACAGAAGTTGTACCAAACTAGCTCTTAAAACTAAGCTCTTATTAGACCAAGACCACACCAATAAGCACTTACATTGCATTTGGCATTACTTGTTTTAAAGATTCATCTCTTTTTTTTTACTGTTAAAAGGAGATAAGTCCTTAAAATAAGGAATGCCACATGCATATACTACCCCTATTTGACACAAGTGATTTTTCACCTGATGCTCATGAACACTTATTAGAATAAGCATTCTCAAACTAAGCCAAAAACAAATTCTAAAGAATTCATTTTTGTCACAACACAAGGCTAAAACCGAGAATAAAGGCCTTTGATGTATTGCATTGATCCTATCAGGTAGGCATCTTTCTACCAAGAGATGCTCACAACACTATCCCAAGTAGCCATTCATGGGGAGATGTTGTGAGTATTTGGGACAATGTTGTGAGCCTATGCTGATAGTAGCACACTATTCCTTCTTTTTTATCGAATCGATCATAACCACTACCTACATTCCACGAAATTGTGCACCACAAAAAGGAGCTAATTAACAGACCTGCGATCCCATAGGAAGACATCACGATTCCCTGTGGAAAAAAAATGATTTGCTGAGACGGAAATAAGAGCAGGAGGGATTCGCAGATCCTCCAGACGTAGAGCACGTAGGGCTTTGAACCCAAATACATTACCCACAATGGAAGTAAACATGTTGAACTCAGCCATATCAATAAGGTCACTTCATCTAATCAAGGTGAAGCCATATCCATCAAAAGCCTTGAATTCATTGTTTCAACTCAACGCTATGATAGGGGTAATTTTATATTCTAAGAATTTGTTCTACTCATTAGGGAGCAGAATTTTGTAATTTTAGATGAATCAATAAAGGGTCACGAAAAATCTCAATTATGCATGAATATTGATCTTTCACTCCACTACTTGTGTGTGTGTATATAAAGCCTATTTGGTTTTATTCATCTATTGTTAAATTACTATTGCTTTGTTGAACCACAATTGAGAAGTGGAATTTTGACATTGTTAAACATAGGCTTATGTTCCAACCTATTAGCAAATATAACTTTAGTACAAAGAGAATAGAAGTATGATATATGATAGAACCCCAAGACAAATGTGAAAGTCGAAACGACTTCTATGCTGATACCATAGGGATTCGATTAGCTGATTACTTAAATGAGACTTAGACCTGTTCATGGGTCGGGTAACCCGACGGCCCAGCTTGGTCCTTGAATGGGCTTAAACAAGTTTTTAAGCCTCTAGGCTTGACCTTGGGCCCAAAACACTAAGCCTAATTATTTTTTGGGTTGGGCTCGGGATTCGTCAAAAAAGCCCAGCCTGAACCCGACCGAACCTATTATATAATATAATAAAATATATAATTATTTATATAATTTCTAAAGCCTAACCTGACTTACCTTTTCCCCTTTCCCTCTCTTCTTGTTCTCACTCTCAAAGGGTTGAAGCAGCATCCACCAGCACCAAGTCATCAACGAACTAGCAATCTCCAACGAGGCAATGACAAACATAGGCTAGTAGCGGCAAGCGGAAGCCATTCTTTCCTTCTCTGGCGAACTCAAGTAGCAACGAGCCTTGGTTGGTCCTCTTATCAGTCATCTCTCATCTATTTTTATCATTCTCCGATGAGGTGGCGATCTCACCTCAGATTCTTAGATAGTAGCGACCGCCAACCAGGTCCTCTCTTTATCTATCAGTCGACTATCTGAACTTTGTTTTTTTTTTCATTTGATTCAGCTTTGATGAACTCTGTTTCTTTCGTTTATTTTGACTGTCATTCTAACTTTATTTTTTCAATAGCCAAAATAACTAAGGCTAACACAATATATTTTTTTCCATCTCACGAGTTATTTCAAATATAGGAAATAAAATAACTTATCTCTAATGCTAGCAATTTTTGGGTAGGTGAATTTTATTGTCTTCAATGCTGCATTCAAACTACTGCTAGCAACTTGCCAAATTATTCAAAAATAGTCTAACTGGTAAAATATTTAGGAATTTAGTTTTATTATATATTTATTCATATGCTTGGATATATTAATATTTACAAATGTACATAAACCTTTTGCTTGCTGAATTTTTGTTGTATGTCATTACCATCAATGTTCCCAACCAACATCTAAAATTTAATTTCAGAAGTTGTATGCCCTTATTAATGGTGTTGTTTGGAGCTTATAGAGGTGCAAAGTGTTTCTTTGGATTTTGTACTCTCATTTAGACCTTTAGATGTGAGTTTGGTTGCAACTTGGGTTGAGCTCAAGTGACTTATCCACCCTTAAACTTTGAGTTGGACATGTAAGTCCACTCTTTGATTTTAACCATGAAGATGTCAATTTTATAAATGATGTAAGAACAAATAAAAAATGAATAATAAGAGTTATTTGCCTCTATTTTTTTCTTTTAGTTTTTCTATTTAATTATGCTTGTCTTATTAACAAAATTGGAACATATCATACAAGTTATTTCATATTTAATAATTGGCATGTTAATGGCAAGTGAAAATGCGACTGCAGGAGTAGATATAGTAGATGATGACTATCAAGAGTATGATCAAACTTCCAATAAGAAAATATTGACATTTAAGGTGTGGGAAAAAATGGAAAAGATTAATTCAAAGAATGCACGATGTAAGCACAACAAGAAGATCTTACAAGGCAAATCAAGTAAGGGAACTACTCACTTAAAGCGTTATTTACAACATTTCCCTAGACATACAATTCTGGATATTAGACAGTACAAAGTAACTACTCAATCAAACATTAATAGAAGTACTTCTTTTAAAAACTACAAGATTGATCAACAAGAGTCTCGTAGGGCACTATCAGTTTTTCTTATATATGAAAAACACCCTTTTACTATGGTTGAAGAACCTAGATTTAGATTCTTTACTCTATTTAGAAGTCCTAAATTTAAAAATGTGAGTAGGCATATTACTAAAAGAGATATCATGTCTAACTATGTGAAAGAGAGAGAGAGGGTGTGAAAATTGATTTATCTAATATAATTGGTCGAATTTGTTTAACTTCTGATAATTGGAGAACTGAACATACTGATGATGAATTCATGTGTATAACTGCTAATTAGATTGATAACAATTGAAAGTTACAAAAAATAATTATTCGCTTTAAACCTTTGGCACTTCCTTTTGATGAACTTTCTTTAGAAGTGAATGGAATATTGATCAGAAAATTTTTAGCATCATAATAGATAATGCTAGTTACAATGATGTGATGGTTAACTCCTTGAAATTGAGATCTTTAATTTATAAATCTTTGGTGTGTAGTTGTGATTTTTTTTAAGTTCATTGTTGTAGCCATATTTTGAATCTTATTGTGCAAGCTGTTTGAAACTTGTTGATGATGTTGTTGCTAAGATGATAATGTGAAAAATATAAAGAAATCAGCTACTCAAAAGCATAAGTCTTATAAACTTGTTGAAAAAAGTTTTCACTTGAACACAGCTAGAAGATTGAGATTAGACATGTGTATGAGATGGAACTCAACTTATTTGATGCTTGAACATGTCATCTATTACAAACAAGTCATATAACATTGGGGGTAAAGGAATAATGCTTTCAAAATGTTTATACTTTTAGAAGATTAATGGAGAAAGTGGTATAAACTTCACAAACTCTTAAAAGCTTTTTATGATGTTATTTGCATGTTTTTTGCAACCAAGTACCCTATTTCAAACAATTACTTCAAGAAAGTGTGGATGATTCATAGGCATTTAATTGCAATAAGGAATCTCATAATTTTATTATTGACATAATTAGAGATATGAAAGAGAAATTTGATAAATATTGGGTTGAATATAGTATGATTTTGTTTTGTGCTACTGTGTTGGATCCTCATTGCAAGATAATGTTAAGAGAGTATTGTTTTAATAAACTTTATGGTGATAGTGCTGAGGAGTGTGTTAATGCTATAATTAGAACTCTTCATTATTTGTTTGGTGAATATAAAGAAAATTTTTCCTTGACCTCCTTTGTTGGACCGTCTAGTCAAGTTGACATGAGTGAGAGAAATGATGATGATGATGGATTTGAGGATTATGAGCAATTTTTGAGTTCGAAAAAAATCTCAAAATGAAAAAACTCAGTTTAACCTTTACTTTGAAGAACAAAACCTTGATATCAAGGTAGGCATTAATGTTTTGGAGTATTAGAGTAAGAATTCACTTAGTTATCCTGAATTGACATCAATGGCTCAAAATATTTTGGCTATTTTCATTTCTATAGTTGCATTTGATTCAGCATTTACCAATGGAAAGAATGTAATCAATCCTTGGAGAAGTTCACTTAAATCCAAGATAGTTCAAGCTTTAGTTTGTCTTGAAGATTGGATTCGTGCATAAGGCTTTGTATTAGGTACTTTTTTATCTATTGCTTACTAAAATGTATGGTTCCCACACATTGAATTTATTCTAATAGTTTTTCCAATTGTACGAAGGAGGATCAATCTTGTTAAGGGCTCCTTTAGGATCTTCAAGTTTGTTAGAAGATGATGAAGGATCAAATATTAGTGATGATGATAATGAAGATGTTGAACTTGATGATATGTTTTAGGTATTATACTAACAAATCTTTCAATTATTTGTTTATTATTTGACATGATAACAAATTACATATATGATATAAGCAATGAATTTATCTCTTATTTTCTTTTTTATGATGGTTTAAAACTTGGAAGTTGGAATATTCAATCTTATTGGTGAATTCAAAAAGGGAAGGAAATGGCTAAAACAAGTTTTGTATGATATGGGCAATGAATTTGTCTTTTATTTTCTTTTTTATAATGGCTTAGAACTTGGGAGTTGGAACATTCCATCTTGTTGGTGAATTCAAGAATGGATGGAGAATATGTTTTATGGATTTTGTTTGTTTTATTCAGATTTTTTTTTTGTTATGATTTTGGATGAACATGAAATTATATGGATTTAGTTTTAGTGTGCTATGCTATTTGTAGGAACATGAATTGAAGTTATATGCATTTGCCTCATGTGTTTTTTTTTTCAGATTTGCCTTGTTTGGAAAAAGTGCTGGAAACATGGGGATTCAAGCTTTAATTTTTATTTGCTAATATGTTTGCTTAATTTTTTTTCTTTTCTTATTCACAAATCACAATAGATATCACTTTTGACTTTTGAATAAATAGGAATTTTTTTTTGTATAGAAACAACAAAAAAAACAGTGAATGTTTTAAACAACCTTAAAAGTTGTTGAAGAAACATAAACATTTGACTTGAGAAGCTAAGATTGTTGCAACCTTGTAGATGATAAACCGGCTAAAAATAGGCTCATTGTTGGTGGGTGTTCATTTGAGTAGTTTCTTTATAGGAATTAAAATGGATTGTGTTCATTTGAATAGTTTTTATGATTTAAGAATGTGAAACGGTTTCTTTGTAGGTGGTGATTGGTGAACGTGTGCCCTAAAATGTAAAGGAAAACCACAATGAAATCTTTCATATAAAAGAAAAATAAAATAAATCTATTTGCAAGGTCAAAATTCGGGCTTTTTATGAGGGCCCCACTCGGGTCCAAGTTGTAGGCCCGATGGTCGGGCGGGCTCAAGCTCAGGCCTAGAAAAGTTATGTTAATGAAGAGTGAAAGCTCGGTCTGGCCCGATCCATGAACAGGTCTAATGAAACTCATAAGGCTTTTTTTTTGTTTGTTTGAAAGATAACAAGGCTTTTCATTTAGGATGTGTTTGATTTGAAAAAAAAATAGGGAAATGAAGGGAAAGGTTTATATAAATTTCCTTACTTTTTTTATACCTAACACAGTAATCGGATAACTGTGTTTTATACCAAACACAAGGCAAATAGGGTTGTAATGGAGTTGATTTCGATCGGATTACTAAAAACTTGCATCCCAATCTGATTGGATTTGAAAACTTCATATTTGAATTCTAATCCTAACGGACTCGGGTCGAATTCGGATTTAATTTGACTTTGCTTTAGTTTTCTTAAATACAAAAAATAAAAAGTTAATTATTTTTTAACTTTTGCATATAATAAATTAATGTAAATATAACATAATTAAACTTAATTTATTATATACAAATTCATATATCACATAATATAATATATAAAGCATATTTTTATAATTATAAATATAATTACATAAAATTTATATATTAAAATCAATAAATATTATAACATAATTGCATTTGGACTTTAATTGGATCGGATGGGTCAAATTTGAATTTGATCTGATTATTAATTGAATATAGATTATAAAATCCATATCCAACCTGATTACATAACTACATCATCTGAATCTGAGATGATTGAATCAAATGTTGGATCATGCCTCAGATTTTCGAGTATCAAGCCTAAAGGCAAATCTATAAAACTATGTCTTTTTTGGAATATCCTTATCTCTTCTAGATCATGTACCTGCAACAAATAATTCCTTACTTGTTATCACTTTAATTTTCCATATATTGGGATTGCTCCCAAGTTTTTTTAAGTATGTTCATTTCTATTCCTATTCTCCTAGGTTTTTTTCAATGTTTAGAAAATTGGACCGGATTGATTGGTTAGACCAATTGGATCATGACCCGGCTCCTTGGCCATTTAGGTTATACCCCTAAAACCACATTGTATAAAAAACCAACCAAAATCATTGACCCAGTTGATCGAACCGAAAAATTGATGACTTGGTCCCGGTTTTAGAAAACCACTTGGTTTTTTTATTCTTTTTTTAGCGCATAATGCAAAGTTCTAAAGGCCATAACTTTGCGCCCAGATGTTTGATCGGAGTGACGTTTTTTTATTTTTATTTTGGATAACTTTTCAAGATCTACATGTTTCCAAGGTGCAAAAGGTTCTTTGCCCCACTATCTTTGCTAAAAAACACCTTTTTGGCTTTAAATATTAAATTTTAATATAAAAATTTGAAACTAAAATAAAAATATATATGTCATAGAAGAATATAATTATATATTTTGAATATATGCATATAATTATATATCATATAATTGTGCATTTTATATAATATATATTGTATAGATTATATTTCATAACAAAATATAATTATATATTCTAAATATATTATAATCTAATATATAATTTATTACACAATATATATATATATATATATCTTATACACACATACAAATATTATATAAAATAAAAATATTACATATAAATTATCATCACGGTTGGACCTTCGATTGGACCCCAGTTGAACTTCTGACCCATGAACCTCTCCCTTTTCTAGCCCAGTCCAGTATGTTTTCTTGCCACTCATTTTTCTTGATATGTTCCCAAACACCATTTTCCATACAAATTTGACAACCTTATGAAAGTTCTATAAAATTTTCTTCCATCCTCGGTTTTACTCTCTTTCCATGTGGAACTTGGAGTGCAGCCTTCTTTAGATATCTCTTGATCCCCACAATCAGGGGCAGAGCCAAGTATATTTTGGGGGGTCCTTGCCCCCTCCCCCAAACTTTTAGTTAAGACTAGAGGTGTAAAGTGGGTCGTGTTGGGCACGTGGGCGGCTTGCGCAAAGTGCAGGCCGTGCCATATTGGCTCGTGGGCCGTGTCGTCCTCCCCAGTGAAAAAATTGGGGGTTGGCCCGGCACGACCCATGACCCAGGCCCGTGTGGGCCCATGCCATGTCGTGTCGTGGGCCGAGCCTTGGGTCAGGTCGGGCTGTGCATTGAGCCAAAGCTATTTATTTAAAAAAAATTGACAAAAAACTTAAAATTTTAATTTTATATGAATTTTGTGTATAAAATTGCTTATATATACAATAATTAAATAAATTAGTATAATAATTTTAAAAAAATATTTATTTTATTAATATATTATATAATATATATTATTATATAATTATAATATATATAATATTATATAAATATATAAAAAATATATATAATATATATGGGCCGTGCTAGGTCGGGCTACGGGCTGGGCCATGTCTACTCGCGGGCCAAGGGCGGCATGGCCCGATTTACACCTCTAGTTACGACCACCATTTATATGGTTAGTAGTAAGTGGAAGCAAAGGTACAAATAGTAAAGTGGGCCCTTGTCCCCCAAAACTTGAACTGAGATTTAAGGATCACTCTCTAATCCTCCTCCAACTCCCAAAATTAAAAAAAAATTGTTTATTTTTCTTTAGAAAGCTATAATAAACCCAAACCTTCTCATCCCATTTCTCTCGAAACTCTACCTATACTATTTCATTTTTTTTGTTAAACTCCCGCACCCCCCCGGTCCAAAAAAAAAGAAATTTCTTGGCTTCACCACTGCCCACAATATTTATTAAAGTTATTAAAACATCTTGTTTTTAAGGCATCTATTCTTATATCTAATTTTGCATTCAGTATCTCTTTCTCTTCATGTTGTGTCATCTGCAAAAATATACATCATGTGATCTCTCTCTAAGTAGGCTTAACCAATTCACTTAAAGATATAGTGAAAAATAATTAAAGGGTGACGCTAAACATGGTAAACTTCAACTAAAACCAGATATCCTAGTGTCTCTCCAACTCATGTTCTAAGTTCTAACTTCTAACATAAGTTTTTGCACCCCTCAAAATTCGAGTCTTTTTTTTTCATTTTTTAACCCCCAAAACCCATTGTTGATTGTTTTATTTTTTTTTCTTTTTTTGAATTAGACAAGATATTGGACCTGACCTACTCCATCACAAGTTCTGCAAATGAGTTATATGTCTAAGGTACAAATGTAACCTTATTTGTCATTGGTTATGGACATATGGTCCATTTAATTCGAAGTTGGAATTAGAATCCAAACACTTTGGGGTCAAAGTCAAAATAGTCTATTCCCATAGTATGCTTGGTTCATATGTGTTGGGTTTTAAAATCATTAGAGGTTAAATCCAATGGGTGTTTGATTGATAAATTTCATAATAGAGCATGCCTACACATGCACATTGAAAATGATTTTAAAATGCCACAAAAAGTCTTGTTTTATCTTGTTTTCCTTCTTTTAAGTTTTATTCAACATTGGAAAACTATTGAACTTAACTTAAACTTTTAAACAAGAGCTTGTTGACACTCCTTAAGAGTATAAAGAGGAAGGTATAGAGACTTGCTATTGCACAATGCGTGCGTACGTGTATGTAGTGCAATAAGGCACTTTAAAGGCACATTTTGCTCACACTTCGCATGGTCCCACACAAGGGGACTATATTTTGAATACACAGAATTTGTGCAATGACACATGATGTGATTAGTAGAAATCACTTGTAATTTGTAAATCACATATCATACAAAAATCGTAGGCCAATTTGCAAATCACAAATTGCAAGTTGTAATCCATTTGCAAAATCACAAATCACGGTTCACAAATCGCTAATTGCAACTTGCGATTCACAAATAGTAGCTCGAAACCTTCTGCACATAGGGTTCGTTGGAAGTTGAACCATAACCGTTGATGTTTTAAGTTAATCCAACGGTCAAAACTTGATCAGGTGTAATCAAAATACACTATTCAAATGCTAACAAGCATTAATTGTGGAAATAACAAAATTTGATTTTATGATTGTACAAAAAGCCTCTTTAATAATATATTCCTTTTCAAGTTGACTCTCCAGAATTTATAAAATGATGTAAAATCAAATTGATTTTACACAAGTTTTCGCCCATTTCTCATTGCACAAACACTCTTGTCCATTTTAGTTGAAAAGAGTATTGTCTCATAGAAGGTTTCGTTAGAGATCCTTCAACTTTATTGGTTGTAATTTCTCATCCTATGCTCCATTGTATCTTAGGAAGGAATTTGCCAATAAGCCAACAACAAAGTTAGAAAAATTGAGTGAAGGCAAATAATGTTCTAAAAGACAATGTCTTTAAATACGGCTCAAAGCTTCTCCTCTAACTTTCTACAACTATTTTCTCAATAATATGGGTATTGGAATTATCTTCAATGAGATTTCATTCCCAATGGAGGGAGGGAAAATGGCAATTCTATCAAATGAAAGAATGCCATTCCACTAACACTGAAAATGAGATTCAGATCCCAAACCCCTATTCCTGCAAATCAAACGTGTCCATAATATTAAATTATCAACTTGTGTTCCCCGGTGGAATGAGGCTGTGGCATTAAGGAAGGTTTTAGATTAGCCAAAGAGGTTAGTTATACAAGCATTTTTTTAGATGGGGATGCGCAGCAAGTGGGAGGAAGGCAGTAATCCCCGGCAAATAAATCAAGACGATGATCACCGATTGCAAAACTATGTTGAAGAAATTCCCTCATTACTCAATTCGTCACACACCTGGGGACTGGGGACGAAATAAGCCTCATCCTGCCCGTGAATTTGGCATCAATCCACGGGCAGGATTCAGTCCACCCCTAAAATCTTAGTTCGACTCTAAGGATGGACTGAACTATTAAAAAAAGATATTATAGTGTTCACGTGTAGATACTTGAATTTTCTTGGATCGATGGTGCTTTTTATGGAACTATAATCTTATGCATTTATCCATAAAAAATATATTTTTATTATATATTTTCAATCTCTCGTACTGAAATAGAGATATGAATAAAAACTAAATTTTGTCCGAAAGAATTAAAAAAAAAATAAAGAATAAGATGGTACAACCCATTGCCATTAGAAAGAGGTAGGCATCCTTCTTCATCCGTTATTTATTCCCAGTATCAGGCATTTAGAATAAATTCATATTTTTTTAGGGTGGAATTAATTAAGTATTTGTAATAAATTATTCTCTTCATAGTTTGATAGTACATCATCATCTCTTAATCAATCAAATCCCATGATTCTTACTAACAATACAAAAAGAAGCCTTTTACTTTTAGTTGGTCATTTCACTTGGAATCAGCTCCCATACAGTATAGAATATAGGGATCAGGTGGATCAAGTAGAAATAAACACGCCAACCATATGTCTGTCTAATGAATGCTGGTTTGGTTAGGCCATGGGCCATTGTCATCTTGTCTCTCCAACAGCATAATCAATAATGGAATCAGCTAGATAGGGAAGAATCTCAACTTAGGCAAGTAGGTTATTTTTTCACTGTTGTTAAATTACTTCTAACTGCATGAAGACTGTAAAATAAATGCACAAATATTTTATCTGCGATTTATCAGAATATTTCATCACTAGGAAAACGCTTTGCCATTTTTAAATTTCAGAAAACGTCGGTTTTTATGGTTTTTCTGTTCTAAGAGTGTTTTGGTGTCGTTTACTTTAAAAAGAAAAAAAAAAAATCTGCAATGAAACTTTAAAGTACCTCTTTTGGACAAGTATGATGTGTCATTTCAAATGCCACGTAACGGCTGGTTAACGGGTTGATTAACGGCTGATACTGGATAGACACGTTTTGAAAATTCTGATATTAAATTATCACATTTTAAAGTTTAGGGACCAAAGTGACACTAGGCTCAAAGTACAAATATTTTGATTATTTAACGAAAGAATGGAACCCACCATTAATAATCTCAAGTCAAGATGGGTATACAAATGATATAATAATCATGTCTTCAGGGAGTATGTTGAGCAAAATGCTCCCAACCGTGCTCAAAAATGGAATCCTCTGTAATAAAGCCAGGATACTTGCACTACATCGGTCTTCAGCCATATAAAGTCAATCGTCGTATACTTCGGCGGCAGCAGATCTATGACATTTCATGAGGATGTAAGAGCCTTTCTCTTCCATTCGACACCAGATTACATTGGTGAGTGGTCTCTTCATTAAAACGATATCTGATTTCAAATGACTAGAGATTAGAGAATAGAGAAGAAAAGCTCCAACCGTTCATTTCATTTCTCATATTGTTTCTTTTTGGGCAGATTTTTTAAAGTTTTTTGATGATTGTTTAAAACCTCTCCAACGTTAACTTTCCATCACATATGATAATATGATATCAAGTAATTGATATATTTTTCCAAAATTCTTAAAATAAAATTTTGTCACAAAAAATTCAGGGCACAAGGCCAGAAGCAGAAAATGGGACCATATGGGGGCATGGTGGGCGTCTACAGATTATGGATTATGGTGGAGAAGCTGGGTCCAGGCGATTTGGTTGGGGTTCATGTAGGTTTTGAAAGGTGTAAGTTTAAGACAATTTAAATAAACAGTGCAGAAGCCAAGCATTATCATTTCCTCTTCTTAAATATTTTAAGGACCTCTTCGTTTTTCAGATTTTAGAGTTAACCAAATATTTACTTTCTCTAGAACATGGAATCAGATTTCAGAGTTCAACAAAAAAAATACCATCTTTAATAATAAATTATTAAATTTTAATTAGAAAATGGAAAGCATGGTTGAAATGCTAAATCCAGTAAACCAGTACATGTACTTCCCCAATATCATTCACATCCAAGTATGAGGCCTAACTTATTATTTATTAAGCTTTGTAATGCAACCTTTAATTAGAAAATGATCATGCGACTTGAATGTAAAACCAATTCTACTTTTACTAGAGAGTTGGGATCTATTTTAAACAATGAAAATTTCTTGTTTGTTGATAAGGCATAGATTAATTTTTTTTTTTATCAATAACAGTAATTTTATTAAAAATATATAGAAATTACAACCAGATTGGAGGGGTAAGACATCTTAACCCTCACTTGCAGAACTGAAAACACCTATTACAATATAGCCCAAAAGAAATTAGATCTTCCCATCCCCTGTTTAGCCAATGTGTCAACCATGGAATTAGTGCTCCTCTTGGCCCATTGAACCCTTACAATCATATTCTGAGTTAGCTGCTTGATTTTCTTTCTTTCATTTGAGAACTTCCACAGGCTAGACTCTTCCTTCTACAACCAACAGTCAATTGAGAGTCTCCTTCCACCAGCAGCTTACTAATATTCAACTGCTTAGCTTTTTTTACTCCTTCTAGAACTGCCAAGATTTCAGCTCTCAGAGAATCCCCCCAGCCTATAGATCCTGAGAACATAACAATAATTTGACCCTTTTCATCCCTGAAAATACCACCTATGCCTGAAGGGTCTGGATTACCTTCACTGCTACCATTGAAGTTCAATTTGATAAAATCCAAATCTGGTGGAGTCCAAACAGGTCTAATAGCACTAGACATATGAGTTGACTGAGCCACTTCTTCCTAGTTTCTAATGATGTCTCCTACTGAATAGGCTTCAAAAAGCTTCAAAGACTTGACCCAATGAGCCACCCTAACATAAACAATTTCTAGGAGGGCTTCCTTGCTTTTTTCTTTGTCATGAAATAATCTTTGATTTCTTTCTTTCCAAACCGTCCAACAAATAGCAGCTCTAGCACATCTCCACGAAATTTTACCTCTCTTCTTTAAACCCCTCATTGGAGTGGAACTGAACAAGCTTTGCACGCTTGAAGGGGAGGGCCACTTGCAACCAAATAAAGAAAATAGCCAACACCAAATCTCTGAAACAAAAGGGCAAGAAACAAGCAAGTGATAACAACTTTCACCATTCTTCTTACATAAGATGCACCAATGCAGAGATAAACACCAATTAGGCCTTTTCTTTTTAAGTATGTCACAAGTGTTACATTTTTCTATGATTGTTTCCCAGCAAAATGCACCTACCCTAGGAGGGATAGGGCTACCCCAAACTTCCCGGACTGGAAAAGAAGACCCAGGTACCGGACTAGACTGTGTCAATGCTTTGAAAAAAGAGGAACAAGAGAAGATACCCGAAGGGACAAGAGACCAAACCCTAGAATCCACACGGGAAGGTTCAAGAGCTACCTCATCCAAGATTTTAAGCAAATTCGAAATGGGTTTCAACTCAAAATCTTTGAGAGCCCTTCTAAGACCTAAGTTCCAACCAATAGTAGAATTAGATAGGGTAGCAAAGGTTGCTACTGGTTCATTTTTAAACCTAGACAGAACATACAAGGAGAGGAATTGCTCTTTCAAAGGAAAATCCCCCACCCAAGTGTGTTCCAAAAAATTTACCGACAAAGCAGAACCAAGATCATACCTGATGAAGGGAAGAAAAGATTGAAGGATGGCATGAATGGACTTCCAAGGAGAGGCTCTTGAAGCCCTAGTACTTAGGATTATTTTATCCCACAGATTCTCCTTTTCTTTGGACCATCTCCATAACCATTTTCCTAACAAAGTTTCATTCTTCTTCTTCAAGTTCCCCAGCCCCAGTCTCCCTTCACTTTTAGCTCTTGTAACTAGCTCCCACCTAACTCTATGGTCCATTTTCTCCTCCCTGGGTTCCCATAAAAGGTCCTTAATTAGTTTTTCCAACTCCCTACAAACTCCTTCAGGGATTTTGAACACCGACAAGTAATAGACTGGAAGGTTTGCCAATGTTGATATAATCAGGGTTATCCTACCCCCAAAGACAAGTAATTCTTCTTTCAAGAAGCTAGCCTTTTAGTGAAGTTGTCAATCACTAGATTCCAAAAACTCATTTTTCTAGGATTATCCCCTAAAAGAAGCCCAAAATACTTCAGTGGCCAATGAGCTATCTCACAACCTATCGCTCGGGCCCTTTCCTCCACCTCTCCTTCACTCATATTAATACCAATCACACAACTCTTATCAAGGTTTACTTTAAGGTTAGTCATTAGTTCAAACACTTAATCATCATCTTTAGATTACTCACCCCACTAATCTCCTTGCCATCATAAAACAGAATTGTGCCATCTGCAAATTTTAGGTGAGTGATTGGAACCCTATCCCTCCCTACTCTCTAACCCCTAATTAGATTTTGGAGTCTGCCCTCTCAATAAGCCTCCCTAACACTTAAGCAATTAGGGTAAAGAGGAACGGGGAGAGAGGGTCCCCTTGCGTAATACCCCGGACAGCTGGAAAGTAATCCACCACATTGTCGTTTACTAATACAGAATAATGGCAAGTTCTAATGCACCCTTTTATCCACTTGCACCACCTTTGCCCAAACCCAAAAGAATCTAAAACTTCTATCAACAGAAACCAATAAACCAGATCATATGCCTTCTCTAAATCCAGCTTACACACCAACCCTTTCTCCCCTCTATTTCTATAATCCTCCACACTCTCATTTGCAATTAAGATTTGGTCCACAATTTGCCTACTCATCACAAAGGCACCTTGGTTATGGGAGATAATTGAGGGAGCATCACTCTAATTCTTCTGGATAACACCTTAGTAATGATCTTGTAGAGGCTGTTAACCAGACTGATGGGTTTGAACTCTTTAGGGTGACAAACCCCAACCTTCTTCGGAATTAAAGCAATAAAAGTAGAATTCAGGCCTGGGTTTATCACATCTCTTTCAAAGAATTCCGAGAACACTCCTTGAATATCAGTCTTAATTATCTCCCAACAATCTTGATAGAAGGCCATCATGAAACCATCGGGGCTCGGGGCTTTAGATCTATCCATGGAGAAAATGGCATCATTGATTTCTTCTAAGTCAAACTCTCTTTCCAGCCACAACCTCAACTCATCAGGGAGCTTAGGCCAATCTAACTCTTCGATCCTTAATCTCTCCTGCAGAGGCTTTCTGAAAATGGATTTAAAGTGTTTCGCAAAAGCCCCAACAATCTCTTGCCGTTGAGTTAAGATTGTCCCATCAACTTCCAACTTAGATATGGTGTTTTTCTTTCTTCTACCATTGGCTATTGCATGGAAAAATTGTGTATTCCTATCTCCTTCCTTCACCCATTTGTGTCTAGATTTCTACCTCCAATTTACTTCTTTGAAAATTGTGTCCTCCAAACTCTTCCTTAACTCTCACCTCGGTTCTTTATTCCAATCCCCAAAACATCCACTTTCTTCCTTCACATCTAACTCTTCTATTTGGCTAATCAACTGCTGCTTCCTCTCTTATATTCTCCCAAAATGTAGGGTATTCCATTCCTTAATTTTGACTTTCATCTCTTTTAGCTTCCAATGGAATTTCATCCCAGCCCAATTGACTTCCAGGTTACTTTCATTCCACCAAATTTTCACTTTGTCTTTGAAGTCCGGGTGAAATAACCACATATTTTCAAACTTGAAGGGAGAAGGCCCACAACCACCAAGATCAGGCTTACATGTCGTTATAGGCCAATGATCAAAAGTAACTCTAGGTAAGGCCTTGACACCAAATCTCCCCAATGCTCCTCCCAGTCTGAGGTGAACAAGAACCTACCGAATTTGGAACAGATACATTTAACTCAAAAGCATTAATGAAATCATTGAACTTCCTCATGCTGGTAGTGCTCCTTTGCCTCACCTTGTTACTTTCTTCAATGAACCTAGTCACATTGAAATCCCCTTCTACACACCATGGCCCCTCCCATAGACCTCTAATATTTTCCAATTCCTTCTACAACTCCTTCCTTTGTTTGTAACCATTGGGGCCATAAACATTGGTGATGAACAATTCAAACCCATCTGACACTTATTTAAATTTGTGAGAAATTGAGAACCTTAAGAGCTCATAACCCAACTTAGTCCGTTCACTCTCCACACACTCCCCACTCCCTTTCCTTCTAATAGCCTACTTTTCTTCCCCTCTCCTTCAGCCCCTAAATACCCTTTCAGCTCATTTAGATCTCTCACCTTGCAACCTAACTTTCCTACAAATATTCAGCTAATAACTCCTCTTCTTCCTCTCCCTTATCTTTCTTCCCCCCCACCTCACTCCTGTTTCCCTCCTCCTCCTTCTCCAACTTACCACTGCCCAACTTTTATTTAGTGCTTGTAGATGAGATTCAGACCCAACTTTTATTTGGGCAATCCGTTTCAGTTCGCTTTTTTAGTTTCTCTATATTCTGTTCTATAAAAAGCTTTATTTTTCGTCTGTTTATTCTTATAATTTGAAGTTCAACTCTTGAACACCTCTTCTCTCGTCCTCAAGAAAGCAAACTAGGCAATATAATTGCAATGCAAACAACAACGCGTAGTAATTTTTCAAAAACGAATCAGGACATACCCTGTTCTAGTTTACCAACATTGCCAGGGATTCAGAGACACGAGGTGTTCAAATTATAGAATAAATAGCCGACGATTTACTTCTAATCGAACGAAAGATAGAAAAACTAAAAAAGCAAAATGAAACGGATTGCACAAATAAAAATGCCCATAACAAACAATAAAGCATAAGATTCGGATTAGAAATAAACATTATAACGCATCAAAATGGATCGAAATATTGTGAAAAAGAGTGAAAACAAAATGCCTCAGAATAGCAGAATGACAGCAAGGCTTAGAAAGCCATTCAGTCCCGAAAGATGGTATTTTTATATGATATCATCATTGGCAAAGCATTTAAATAGATAACTATGGAAAAACAGAATGTATGTCTCATGGCCAGTCCCAAGGGGTAATAGCAGAAACCGCTCCCCAAGGCGATGGAATATGAGACCACCCGATGACGGAGGTCTTCCCAAAAGGGAAGTCCATCAACGTCCCGAGTTTTATCTATGACGTTTACACTGGAATGTACAAATACAGTTGATTTGTTCCATTATCAAGTAAGGGAGATCTTTGCTAAGGTTGTCTCCCCCGTCAATTAAAACAAAAACTATAGCTTTAAATAATGCTGGTAAACTACAGAAAATATACAAAAAAAAATAACGGATTATGTGTTTTCGGTAAATCGGAATAAGAAAATTGAATTAAAAGATATAAAGAAAAGCTAATGATAAAAAAAAATCAGGAAAAGAATGCAATTGGGAAACTTCAAAGTTTGCAAAGGCTCTCCTTCCCGCGTGAACGGAACACAGAGCACTAGAAATCGCATTCATTGAAGAAACTCTGGTTGAGAAACACAGAAATAATTCGAGAAAAAAAAAGATAATATGAACGAAGAACAGAGCCATCAAGCTGAATACCAAAATATAACGATAGCCCTGCGATAAGACGGGGTAATAGCAGACATCACGCCCAAAACCCTACTGCGAGAATAACGATGAAGCAGACGGCTGGAGACTCAGAGTCCTAAGCCTTAACCCTACTGCTGCCAAGAAGACAATTCCCCATGTGAGAAAGCTAAGGGAAAGCTTCTATTTATAGGCATATGTTATCTTGACACGGCTGTCCGATGCATATCGGGGGTGATGAATTCACTATCAATCCCGGTTCTTGAGAAGATAATATCCATCCCAACCCAATGGGATCGGGGAAACCCGATACCCGATGGGGACGGAAAAAATTGTCGTCCCTGATCCCACAAAGCAAACGGATCCATGCCTTTTGATCTGGTCAGCGTTTATTTCTATTGTGAAAGAATAGCTAGCGAAACTCTAGGTGGTGTTCATTGGGTTGTATTGAATTCAAGGTTCCATACTTCAATCTGGATCCCGGCTACGCGTATGCCGGAGTTGAGGACTCAAATTGTTCACACTAGTTCGCATGATTACACGGCTCCACTTTTTATTTTATAGAAGGAGCTATTTGGGTGATGGGTTGAGCTGGCCAAGGATGCCATGTGGCAACCTCCACAGCCGTCCTCTCTCTCTAGACATGTTGACACCATGTATGATAGAAGAGCACGACTAAGGAGGAGTGTCCTACACGGACAAAGAAGCATAATCCATCGGGGAAGAGGAAACATTTTGAAGACCTCGGCAGATGACCTCATCCCGACAACCCCGGAAGCCCTATCCATCTGGAACACAGACACTCAACTATAAATAGGTATTCTCCGCTCTAGGTAAGGGACTTTTTGAGGAACACTCTTTGAATACCTCTCTGCACTACCTCTTTAGTTCGGACCAACATTATTTCACCAGCTCGGCCCAACCACCTCTTTCTCTAACCAACTAACTTGAGCGTCAGAGTACCTACCCGGGGAACAACTCCTTGGGCCTCTTACCTTTTCTCTTGGTTGTAGATCTTGTTGAGCGGCTTCATCCTTCCACCTCGACCTCGTCCAGTAAGCAAGATAATCTGATTGTGTCTTTGGTTCAGAACACCTCGGATCGGATAACATCAAACTGGCGTCGTTTGTGGGAAATGTACAAAAAGCAATTTCCCAAATACCTTTCCGCACACTTAAAGCAACCATGCCTAAAAACACATCCGACTACTCTAGAGCCCATTCCCCATCTCGAGGATCCTAGTCACTTCGCAACTCTCCACTTCTGGAGCCCTAGCATCAAATTGTGGTCGATCCCGCGCAATTTCAAGCCATGTAGAAGAAAGTCGACCGCATCCTAGTAGCCATGATGGAGACGTTGGGGCAACCAGCTCACCCACCTCAAGCTACATGCCCTGCCACGCAGGTGCCTACTATAGTCGATCCTCGCATCGAGGACCCCAAACGATCGTAGCCGCCTAGAGGATCTGACTCCCCAGCTTGGCCTCACTCACATGACACCCATAGTAGACCTCGTCACTCCGCCCAGGTGTCAGTGAAAGAACGGCTTGGCCAAAGTCTACAGTAGTTGCCAATCTCGATAGTCGAATCCAACCTGGTCCGAGATCGACCCGCAATCCCAAAAGGGGAGAAGTCTGCGAACATGGCCCTAACTGACAAA
This sequence comes from Nelumbo nucifera, assembly GCF_055504915.1. Lineage (NCBI taxonomy): Eukaryota > Viridiplantae > Streptophyta > Magnoliopsida > Proteales > Nelumbonaceae > Nelumbo > Nelumbo nucifera. Next base: position 65,724,581 of record NC_142649.1, read on the forward strand.
GATGTTGAGATCAAAGAACTGAGAGAGTGATTGGCTGAACCGGAGCGCAGCCAAGAGGATAGAAGCATTGCCCCTTCAACAACTTGACCAACAGAGCAGCACCATGGTCAACAACTTGCCAAAGAGTCGTCTTCATCCAAGAGATCGTCGACGAGCTTCCCCAGCCAGATGCCGACCTCTTTAGTTCGAGAAGTACGATGGAACCTCAGAACCCAACAACCACATTGAGGGTTCAAGGCAATAATGATGTTGTACGAATCCTCCGAAGGCCCCATGTGCAAGGCCTTCGACGCAACACTCCACGGAGCATCTAGAGACGTAGTACTTGATGTAGTTCAATGCCAGTCAAAGGCACTGGAAGATATTAGCCAACTTCATGCAAGTGCGACAAAGGAAAGGAGAGACCTTAAGGGAATACTTGGCGAGGTTCAACATCGAGGCCCTCTAGGTCCGAGCTCTAAATCAGTCAGTAGCTGTGACCGACATCATGAGCGGATTGCGCTGCTCGATGTTTAGTCTCTCTTTGCAAAAAAACCCTTCGCCCAACTTGACCATGCTCATGAAGCATGCGCAGAAGTATATGAATGCAGAAGAGGCCTAAGTGTTGCGTAGGGAGGATGAAGACCAACACAACCGGAAGCGCAGAGACCACGACAGCCGAAGACCGGACCGAGAAACCAAGAAGTTGGATCGCTGACCTAACTGCAAATCGAGGACACTACAGATGACATGTCACAACTTCACTCCACTTAACGCTCCGCGGGCTCACACATTGATGCAAATCCGCAACCGCAGCTTCGTCAAGTGAACCAAGAAGATGAAAACCTAGGGCTAAAAGAGAAATCGAGACAAATTTTGTGACTTCCACCTTGACCACGACTATGACACCAAGAGCTGCCACGACCTTGCCACCACCTGGAATACCTCATCCAACGCGGTTTCCTTTGTGGATTCATCAACATCAAAGAACATAAACCTAGAGAAGAATTGCATCGTGTCGATGAGCCCCTAGCCTAAGCTCCTCTGGTTGGGATCGACACCATCATCTCAGGCGAGACAACCCTTAAAAGGGGAAACTAGGTGTAGAATATCTACTTGAGGAGTTGAAGAGCCAAAACTAAAATGTACCAACGACCATTGGTGTCGAACACTAACGATGATTAGACTATTCAAATTCAATAAATAAAGAATCCTCTTCAAGCACAAATGACCAAACTCTCATATACAGCCTAACCGAACTCCGCGTTGACTAACGATCGCAGCGAGACGACAACCCCATGAAAGACCCGACTGACCACAAACGGTCGAGGCCAAAACAAGCCCTGACGGTCATTGTGGGAATGATGTCCCTACCACATATTGACAAGAGAACAGCCATCCAACTCCATGCACCCACCCGACTTGTAGTCGGAACAAAGCTAACCAAGGACCACGACTAGCCCTACCAAAGAGCGTGCAACTCTCAAAGACCATGTGCCACCAAGCTCCCTGGCAACGCTGAGAGCTTGGAAGCACCTTGGCAAGCGAAGACAGAAGACCTTGGCCAGCAAAAGATTGAGGCCACTAAGTCGGAGACCTCGACCAGTAAAAATCGAATACCTCGGCTAGAATGACACTAAGGTACGAAGTTGAGAATCCCCACCTTCTAGCATAAAGTCCAAGACCTCAGCCACCAAAGACTGAAGACCTCGACCAGCATATGACGGAGGACACTAAACTAGAGACCTTGGTCAGTGAAGATCGAAGACCTCTAACTAGCCTGATAGCTAAGTACAAAACCACAGTCTATACTCCCTACTGACGAACCTAATTCTGAAGCGCAACAACTTAGAAAAGGGGGAAAACAACACAAAAAGTGCTCGGTAGAAAGACCAAATTTCTATTAATGGAAAAAGAAAGAAAAAAGAGCACATCAATTGTCCGTTGTAGCATCCTTGGCTCAGTCCTAGATGTTGGCAACAGCAATATCCCCACCATCGGCCTCTTTGGCATAAAACGGGCCAAACCCTTGAACAACTTCGATCACCTCCGGGAAGTGACAGATCACCCTCCACTGATAGAGAGTGAATCCCTCCTGCCAGGAGTTAGTAACGTAGTCGTCCATCTCATTCTGATGAGCCTCCAAAGCCCTATACTCGGAGATGCCCTCCTTCTTTGCTTGATCAATCCTCTTCTCAGCCTCCTTGAGCCCCCTCCTCAGTGCATCTCGCACCTCCTTGAGATAGTGGATGCGACCCTTTAGCTTATGAATAGTGTCGTTCCTTTCCTCGATGCCACGCTTCAACTAAGCCAACTCTGCTTTTAGTTGGGCATTATCTACCTCTCGCGACTCTTAGAATCGTCGCAACCTACAAAGGCGATCAACAAGGCCGACGACCGAACAAACCGACTACAAGACATCGGATAGTTAGTACAAAAGAAGAGAAACAAGGAACAACAAGTAAAGCCGAACTCATTGCCATGACTTGATGAACAATTGCACTCTCCACGAAGCTGCTGGGGTGACTGTCGTCTTCCTTCCTAATACTGAGGAGCATTACACCCTGGGCGAGTTGCTCAACCACCCCTTTCATCTCAAGGGTGTCCTCCAGTCGAATCGACCACTGCGGCACGTACACACTGACTGAACCCTCAGCCATAGTGCGTTTTGGAGCGTCCTCCCTCTGCGACGAAGACCGCCCAAGCTGAGTTGTAGCCTCTTCGGAGTCGACCACCATGACCTCCTTTGTCGAACTCAACTTCTTGCCCCGCCAAGGTGTGCATTCCACTAAGCGCCATTGAAGCTGTATGCCCTACGTCCTAGCCACTTATGCCTTCTTCATAGTTGCAACCTTCATACGCCAAGCTCTCTCCTCAGCACGAACCATGTCCGTATCTACACAATTCATCACAATTAGACAAGCTCAAAGAAGAAGAATAATAAGACTATGCAACCCACGAACTGGACTAGGATTGATCAGCCGAAGGGCACATTAGCCCTGCCATAGTTAATAATCGGGACAAGGTGTACTCCCCGATGTACACCCGCACTATCCTTCTCACAATAGCTATCTCCTCCTTCAATAGCTTTGTCTAGGAAGGACCCTTATCCTTGGTCCTCGGAACTGATAGGGCAAGGGAAAACGACCAACCTCCTCGGCGCTTCACAAAGAAAAAACCCTCTTTTTAGTGCTTAATGGAAGAGGGAAACCCAACACGCACCTTGGTGTTCGGTCTGGCCGACAAGTAGTAGTACCCCTGCTTATAGTTCTTCAAGTGGAGAAAATATCCAAACATCGATAGGGTGATCTCGATGTCCTTAAGAGTGTAGTAGCAGAGCATCCCGACCAGGTACAAAAACAAGTTCGACATCAGCTGAACAAGCAGGACCTAATACCACCTTAGGATGGCCACTACCTAGGGATCTAAAGGGAACCAAAGGTTGGTTATCAAACTGTGGACAAATACACAAATCCTCCTGGGACGAGCCAAAGTGACCTTCTCCCTGATCCCACGGCACCTCAGTTCGTACTCCTCGGGAATGTGATACACTTCTTGGATCTGAGCCAGGTTGACCGAGGAAATGCTACATGAAGCCGAGGCAAACCACTCTTCAGACTCCACATCATCCTCGGCTGCCTCGTCAGCACCGATCTATCGGACCTCAGCACCGCCCTCGTCACTGACCTTCGCCACATTGGCATTGGTCTTTGATGCCTTAACCTCGGTTGCCTTGCGCCGAGGACTACCCTCACTTTCACCCCCAAAGTGTACCCAGTGAAAAGGGAAGACGAAATGAAAGACATCTTACCGAAAAAAAAAAAAAAGATGTTCGGGGCACCTGAGAAATCAAGCAAGGGACATCGGCCGAACTCCAAAGAAAACTCTTCTCAAATGATAAAGTGAAATGACTCACCTACCCCTTTTTATAAAGGCAACCAACAGTTTATATCAAACCAGATCAACGACGCCGATATGACACTGCACTTCGCCCGTGTGTAACCTTGGGAGTACGAAATGATGCGTCTGTCGACCCATCTCAAAAATGACATGAGTGTTGAATTGGTTGGTTTGCCTAGCAAACTGGATTTACTCTGGGCCAGTCAACTCAAAGAAATTAAAGTTCCTCAGCCAAGGACTACAGAATTCTTCTATGCCTAGTTGTGGCCAAGCACTACAGTCCTCAACTTTGGAACTGGGGGAGTGGTGTTTAGGTGATGGTTGAGCTGGCCAAGGATGCCATGTGGCAACCTCCATGGTCGTCCTCTCACTCAAGCCACGTCGACACTACGTGTGATAGAAGAGCACAACTAAGAAGGAGTGTCCTACACAGAAAAGGAATCGGACTCCGTCAGGGAAGAGGAAACCTCTTGAAGACCTCGGCAAGCGACCTCATCCCGACAACTTTTGGAAGAACACTCTTTGAACACCCCTCTACACTACCTCTTTGGCTTGGACCAACATTATTTCACCAGCTCGGCCCAACCACCTCTTTCTCTACCCAACTGACTTGAGCGTCGGAGTACCTAAATGGGGAACAACTTCTTGGACCTCTAACTTTTTCTCTTGGTTACAGATCTCCGTGCACGACTTTGTCATTCTACTTCGGCCTCATCCAGTTGGAAGGATTATTTGATTGTATCCTCAATTCTGAATACGTCAGATCTAGCTGCAAAGCAACAAAATAAATATATTTTATTTGTCAACGTCTACAACCATTGAGAAGTTACGTGCTCTTGTCCTTCGTATGCGGACCAGAAGGAAAATTGAAAATTCCTTCGCCCCAAAGCGCACAATCCATCCAGCTATCTACTGATCAACGGCCAACCCAATTCGGGGCTTTATTATTCTAGAAAAGTCCATCAGATGGTTGGTGCAATGATTATGTAAACACTAAGAACTCTCCTCATAAAATAAATATATATTTAATAAACAAGAAAAGTAATCGGAATGGAAAAGGCCCAAAAAATCTCAATTGTAATCCCTTCGTCCCTTCGTATGCAGTTTGTTCACACCCTACCCATTTGAAGTTTGGAATTTGAAGAAAGAAATAAGATGACATACAACAGCAACACCCTTCCTTGATTGTTACAATCATGGTTTTTAAAACTGACTTGGAGACCGAATTGGTCAGAGGTCCGATTATTGGGACAATTGACTAAATGTACCCTTGCTATTTAAAAATTGTCTAACACTACCCTTACTGTTTTAGACAATTGACTAAATCTTACGAGCATCGTTAAATATGGACCAAAAGGTTGAAATATCCATTTTACCCTTTAATTCAAACTTAATACTAAAGCTAAATTTACCTTTTTATCCCTTGTTTTAATACTAAAAACAGAGACCAAGCACCATCATCTTTGTAGGTGACGACACCAGCTACAACTTCCAAGCACCATTCTAGACTAGCCTTCATTGAATCCATCAAGCCGGTCTTCTCTCTTTGAAAGGAGGGGATCCCATGTTCGTCAATCTATGTCACGGCGTTGCCGGTGGCCACCCACTTTGTTAAAGATGAGGCTAAGCGAGATTCCAGCAACAATCCCACTTCAGACCAGTGGTCGTTTGACTCCAATACATCTGTAAATGGTAACAATAACAATCACTTAGTCGTCATTAACCATTGGTAGTCGTGAAGATCTGTGCGTACAATTGTCATGCTTTCATATGTGTGTCTCAAAGACAAACGGTCATTCAAACTATCATAGCAAAATGGCATTTGAAAAAAATTTAGAGAAGAAAAAAAATCAAAGAAAACCCTCACCCATTCAAATTCATGTCCTAAACGACACTTCTAACTCCAAAAATTCAACTCCGTAAAGATTCAAAAGCTCTTGTTCTCCCTCTGCAACATTGCAGCCATTTTATGAATTGCCACAACGGTAATCGACATTTCTTCATGGATTCCGTTAGCTCTCTCTCTTCCTTTCGCCCGAGACACGTAGCGGATCACAGTGCAGCAACAACTGGAACAACTCCTGTACCTGCTTAAAAGTTGTACGGGCACTTCCGTTCTCTCTTTCTCTCTCTCCCTCTCCCTCTTCCCCCATTCCTTCGTACCTTCTCCGAAGCTTCCAGTCTCTAAAAATTGCATAGCATATTTGCAGACAACTACCAATCCTCCACCTCCTCTGGAAAGGACTTATGCTAGAAAAATCCAGTGGTCAATCTTTGAATAAACGTAAAGCTTCACTTTATTGACACCGATCGGTTGGAGCAACGGAAGAACATTTTTCGGAGATGGGAGATTGTTCGCAATCCGACCATAGTTTATGCCCACAGAAGCTACTAGTGTGGGGAACAAAAAACCTGCAAGGAGATAGGATTTGGGGACAAAGGGTCAATTAGCTCTCTCTGTCTAAGGGCAGAGAGAAAGCAAAAGAAACCCCTTAGCTAAGGCCAAAACAATGATTGAACAACTTATGGCTGTTAAGGAGTGGTTTGGTGTAGCTGCCACCGGGGAGAGGGACCGTGAAGAAGAAGAGAGAGGGATGAAGGGCAAAATTGGGTTTTAAAGAAAATTTATAGGTCACATGGTGTCACGTGTGTATGGATTTCGATAGAACATTAACGGATATTAATGGAAGGGGTAGAGTTAGTCAAATGTTAGAAACAGTAGGGGTGGTGCAAGACAATAGTTAAATAGTAAGGGTACAGTTAGTCAATTAGTTAAACAGTAGGGATAGTTTAAGAAATTTGCCCTTTTATAATTATAAATATAATTATATAAAATTTATATATTAAAATCAATAAATATTATAATATAATTGCATTCAAATTTTAATCGGATTAGATGGGATCAAATCCGAATCCGATCTTATTATTAGTCGAATATAGATTATAAAATCCATATCCAACCTAATTACATAATTACATCCGAATCTGAGATAATTGAGTCAGAAGTTGGATCAGGCTTCAGATTTTCAAGTATCATTGACAGGCATAAAGGCAAATCTATAAAACTATGTCTTTTTTGGAATATCCTTATATCTTCTAGATCATGTACTTGCAATAAATAACTTCTTACTTGTTATCAATTCAATTTTCCATATATTGTGATTGCTCCCAAGTTTTTACAAGTATGTTCATTTCTATTCCTATTCTCCAAGGTTTTTTTTTTCAATATTTAGAAAATTGGACTGGATTGATTGGTTAGACCAATTGAATTGCGACCCGGCCCTCTGGCCATTTATGTCATACCCCCTAAACCACATTGTATAAAAGCCAACCAAATCGTTGACCTAGTTGATCAAACCGAAAAATTGATGACCTGGTCCCGGTTTTAGAAAACCACTTGGTTTTTTTATACTTTTTTTAGCACATAATGCAAGTCCTAACGGCCATAACTTTGTGCCCAGATGTTTGATTTGGGTGATGTTTTTTTTTATTTTGGGTAACTTTTTAAGATCTACATGTTTCCAATGTGCAAAAGGTGCTTTTCCCCACTATCTTTGCTAAAAAACACCTTTTTTTACTTTAAATATTAATTTTTAATATAAAATTTGAAAATAAAATAAAAAAATATATGTTATAGAAGAATATAATTATATATTTTGAGTATATGCATATAATTATATATCATCTAATTATGCATTATATATAATATATGTTGTATAGATTATATTACATAACAGAATATAATTATATATTCTAAATATATTATAATCTAATATATAATTTATTACATTATATATATATATATATAACTTATACAATCATACAAATATTATATATAAATTATCATCACGGTTGGACCTCCGATTGGACCCCAGTTGAACTTTTGGCCCGTGAACTTCTCCATTTTCTAGGTCGATGCCTAGTCTAGTTTTCTAAACTTAGTTTTTTCTATTCACACATCTCAACATTTATGTTTTCTTGCCACTTATTTTTCTTGACATGTTCCCAAACACCAATTTCCATATAAATTTGACAACCTTATGAAAGTTCTATAAAATTTTCTTCCATCCTCGGTTTTACTCTCTTGCCGTGTGGGACTTGTAGTGCAAACCTCTTTAGATATCACTTGATCCCCACAATTAGGGGTGGAGCCAAGTATATTTTGGGGGGTCCTTGCCCCCTCCCCCCAAACTTTCTGTTAAGACCACCATTTATATGGTTAGTAGTTGAGGCGAAGGTAAAAACAGTAGAGTGGGTCCTTGCCCCCCCCCCCCCCCCCCCCCCCACAAAAAAAAAAAAAAAGAAATTTCCTAGCTTCACCATTGCTCACTATTTATTAAACTTATCAAAACATCTTGTTTTTAAGCCATCTGTCCTTAAATCTAATTTTGCATTCAGTATCTCTTTTTCTTCATGTTGTGTCATCGGCAAAAATATACATCATGTGATCTCTCTCTAAGTATGCTTAATCAATTCAGTTAAAGATATAGGCTCAGTTTGGAAGCAATACAAATTCAAATATGTACAACGTAAATACATATAAAATAATACAAAATATAAGGTTTTGCACTTTACATATTTGCATTTGTACTCCTTCCAAACTCAGCCATAGTGAAAAATAATTAGAGGATGACGCTAAACATGGTAAAGTGCAACTAAAACCAGATATCCTAGTGTCTCTCCAACTCATGTTCTAAGTTCTAACTTCTAACATAAGTTTTTGCACCCCTCAAAATTCACGTACTTTTGAGTCTTTGTTTTTTTCCATTTTTTTATCCCCCAAAACTCATTGTTGGTTGCTTTTTTTTTTTGAATTAGACAAGATATTGGATGTGATCTACTCCATCACAAGTTCTGCAAATGAGCTATCTAAGGGACAAATGTAACCCTATTTGTCATTGGTCTTGGACATATGGTCCATTTAATTCGAAGTTGGAATCAAAATCCAAACACTTTGGAATCAAAGTTAAAATAGTCTATTCCCATAGTATGCTTGTTCATATGTGTTGGATTTTAAAATCATTAGATGTTAAATCCAATGGGTGTTTGATTGGTTAATTGCATAATAGAGAATGCCTACACATGCACATTGAAAATGATTTTAAAATGCCACAAAAAGTCTTGTTTTATTTTGTTTTCCTTCTTTTGAGTTTTGTTCCACATTGGAAAATTATTGAACTTAACTTAAACTTTTAAATAAGAGCTTGTTGACACTCCTTAAGAGTATAAAGAAGGTATAGAGACTTGTTATTGCACAATGCGTGTATATGTGTATGCAGTGCAATAAGGCACTTTAGAGGCACATTTTGCTCACACTTGGCATGGTCCCACACAAGGGGACTATATTTTGAATACACATAATTTGTGCAATGACACATGATGGATTAGTAGAAATCACTTGTGATTTGTAAATCACATATTGTACAAAAATCGTAAGCCAATTTGCAAATCACAAATCACAAGTTGTGACCCATTTGCAAAATCACAAATCGCAAATCCCGATTTTTCAAATTGCTAAATGCAACTTGCGATTCGCAAATAGCAGCTCAAAACCCGCATCTAATCTAAACTGCACATAGGGTTCGTTGGAAGCTGAACTATAACCATTGATGTTTTAAGTTAATCCAACTGTCAAAACTTGATCAGGTGTATTCAGAATACACTATTCAAATGTTAACAAGCATTAACTGTGGGAATAACAAATATTGAATTCGTGAATGTACAAAAAAACCTCTTTAATAACATATTCTTTTTCAAGCTGACTATCCAGAATTTATAAAAGGATGTAAATCAAGTTGATTTTACACACAAGCTTTCGCCCTCTTCTCACTGCACAAATATTCTTGTCCATCTTTGTTGAAAAGAGTGTTGCCTCATAGAAGGTTTCTTTCAAGATTCTTCAATTTTATTGGTTGTAGTTTCTCACCCTATGCTCTATTATATCTTAGGAAGGAATTTGCCAATAACCCAACAACAAACTCAGAAAAATCGAGTGGAGGCAAATAATGTTTTAAAAGACAATGTCTTTAAATATGCCTCCAACTTTATATAACTATTTTCCCAATAATATGGGAATTTGAATTATCTTCAATGGGATCTCTTTCGCAATGGAGGGAGAAAAAATCATTCCACTAAGACTGAACAAGAGATTATCCCAAACGCCTATTCTTACAAAACTATGGAGAAGAGATTCCCTCATTACTCATCAATTCCTCACACAATTGGGGACTGGGGACGAAATAAGCTCAACGCATAGCAAGGAAATCATTTACTTTTTCTCATGCATGTACATTTGATTTATCTCCTATAATTTTATGCATTTGTCCCGGAAAATAGATATTTTTTTAATAAATTCATATTTTCTATGGGTGGAATTAAGTATTTGTAATAAATTATTCTTTTCATAGTTGGGGAAAAAGATTGTCAGTACATTATCATCTCTTACTAAATTAAATCCCATGATTCTTACTAACAATACAAAAAGAATCTCTTAGGTAAATAGGTTTTTTTTTATCACTGTTGTTAAATTACTTCTTACTGCATGAAGGTTGTAGCAAAAATATTTTATCTGTTACTTGTCAAAATATTTCATCACTGTTTGGCTAGTTGTTTTTTTCAAAAAAAAAAAAAGCAGAAAAAAATTGCTTTGCCATTTTTAAATTTCAGAAAATGTCAGTTTTTATGATTTTTTTTGTTCTAAAAGTGTTTTGGTGTCGTTTTCTCAAAATAACTGCAATGAAACCAAACAACATGCATAATGTTTTTGGAAAAAAAACACACACACATTGGAACCAAACACCTCCAAAGCTATCAATTTTCAAAGGAATATGGGAAGGGAAAAAATTGTTAAGAGTTGGACATAAATTAATGAGCCCATGGCCCTGATTTACTAAAAACAAACATAGTGTTTTCTAACGTGGGCGCTTTTTGGGACCGATTTTTAAGAAAAAACACCCATGCTTCCAAAACCCGTTTTTCACAAAAAAACGTTTCTATCATGTAGGCAATGAGAAAACACTATGCTGTTTGGTAAGGTGATTTTCATTGCCTTTTTTCATGTATGCTGACAAGTAAGTACCACATAGGATACACATCAGTCAACCGTTGGGGGAAACGGTTCACCGATGCATGAAATGCCAAATTTGGCATTTCAGAAACCCTTATGTGGATCTGACGTGACACTATTTTTTTGAAAAATGGTCATGGTTCCAAACATCCCCAAAAACTCTGTGCACATAGCATCCATTGCACATTGGAAACTTGTGCCTATATGTATATGTTAAATTTGCGGAGAGATCTTCTCAATGTGCGACTGAATTTTCATGATTACAAAATGTCTACAGATTTTTCACTTTTAGGTAGGCAATATATTCATACCCGAAATATATGATACTAGAAAATCTTGAAACTAATCAACTAGTACCATAAAAGTAACAAGGGAAAATTCCCATTTAGTATACCTTGCACTTTGGGCCTAGGGTCACTTTGGACTCTAAACTTTTAAAACATGACAATTCAGCACCTGCACTTTCAAAACATGCAAATTTAGTACATACCATTAACCATCTGTTAATTGGCATTTGAAAAGAAATAAATGTTCTTTGAGTGTCACCTAACTTTCTTTATCAACCATCTAAATGTTGACAAAAAAATGAACAATCCCATAGACGACGTCAATCTGATGTTGCTCAATCCAAAGTGTTTCTTGAACCGAGGTCGCAGTCAGATAATCCTACCAACTGGGTGGAGCCGAGGTGGAAGGATGAAGCCTTGCAGCAAGATCTGAAACCAAGAATAGAGTTAGAGGCCCGAGGAGTTATTCCCCGGGTAGGTACTCCAACGCTCAAGTTAGTCAAGAATGATGGGCGATTGGACCAAGAAGTTGAGAGAACAATGCTGGTCCGAACAGAGTAACAGTATGGAAGCTGAAGAGTCCCAAAGTCCCTTACCTTAAAAGAAGGTTACCTATTTATAGCCGAAGATCCATGTCCTCTTCGGATGAGGCTTCTAGGGTTGTTAGGATGAGGTTTTTTGTCGAGGTCTTCGGGATAAGACCTAATCCCCAACAGAGATGTCCTCTTGATCCATACGGGGTTCTCCTTCCTTGGTTTCACTTATCCATCTAACGTGGTGTCGATGTAGCTGAAGAGATAAGATGGTCATAGAGGTAACGCATGGCACTTGGAGCCAACTCAACCATAACCCAAACACCACTCCCCCAGTTCTGAAGTTGAGGAGTGTAGTGCTCGATCGCTGTGTGGCATGGAACAGCTCTTCAGTTCTTGGTCGAGGAATTTGAACTTGAAGTCTAGTTGAGAGTGTTGTATGGGTTGAATAGCTCAGGGTTGAACCAATGTTTTGGGCGAATCGATCGACTCGATGCCCATTCCATTTTCGAGACGGGTTGGTGGGATGTTGTTTCATTTCCTAAGAGCACGCACATGCGAAGGGTGGCGTTTGATGTACGCCATTGATTTGCCTTGACCTGGATCACTGGTGCCCTATAAAAGGGAGTAGAGAGCATTTCCACTTTGTCTTATGTTGACCGAAGGTCTTTGGTCTTCGTTGTCCGAGGTCTCTGCCTTAGTGGCCTCGGTCTTATGCAGACCGAGGTCTTTGGTCTTCGTTAGCTGAGGTCTCTGTCATAGTGCATCGAGGTCTTTGGTCTTTACTGGCTAAGGTCTCTGTCTTACTGGCCTCGATCTTATGCTGACCGAGGTCTTTGGTCTTCGTTGGCCGAGGTCTTTGCCTTAGTGGCTTCGATCTCATGCTGACTGAGGTCTTGGGTCTTCATTGGCCGAGGTCTCTACCTTAATGGCCTCAATCTCATGATGACCAAGGTCTGCCTCAGTGGCCTCAGTCTGATACTGACTGAGGTTTTTGGTCTTTGTTGGCCGAGGTGTTTCTGATGGGTTTGTCGAAGCCCTCAAAATTAGTACTAGTCCCATAATAAGATATTTGCAGTAAAAGTGGTGCTAGGTCGAATCCCACAATGAGCAAATCAGTAATCTCTTAGCCGAATGGATACTATAATTGAGTGGGGAAATTTAATAACTAAAATTAAAAGAATAAGAAAGCACTTAAACAAACAAGAGAAAATCAGTCTTACCGAATTCTGGTTCAAGGGTTTGGGTTGAATCGATTGGCCATCGATCCTAAGTAAATTTCAGCATTCTTGCAATTCAAGCATTTAACCTTAGATTTATTAGGATAGCCATAATAAACCTTGTGTTTTCCTAATTCAGTTGACCAAACCCAACATTCGATCAACACTTATCACCACTCAACTGGGTACGATAGCGTTCCATGTTAAATAGTGATAGCATTTGTGAAAACAGTTAAACCAAAATAACAATAATAGTTGCAATTACTGAATCTTGTTCCATCAATTCCTTAAGGTTGAACCATGTTAAAACATTGGTCAAAGGTTGTCACAAATAATTGACCCAAAAAGATGTCAACCTAATTGCTACTTGTACAATTATTCGTGACAATTACGGATCACCAAAATCATGGATAGCAGTAGGAAAATCAATATTAATTCAGTTTGTCAAACTAATTAACATTAACATCCACTAAAAATATGCTCAAGAATCAATGAATACTTGAATTAAAAAGCAAGAAAATAAATTAACTGCAGAATCTCACAATGACACAATCGAACCTCCCCCCTTGAACCAGAAAAAGAAGCTTAGCTTCTCATGTTTTGCACAATCTCCATGCTTTGCTTCTCCATAGCCGAACTGCCTTCTTGAGCTTCTTGATCTTCTTGATGATCTCTTGGATCTGAGAGTGAGTGATGCTAGAGCTGGTTCACCCCCCTCTTTATGTAGCCAGGGGAGATGGCTATTTTCCAACTCCTTCTAGGAGATCATCTTATCTTTAGGGAGTCTTGATCTTCTTTGAACTAATCCTATCCTATCTCTTATCTAATGATCTAATCTCAATCTTCTTATTCCTCTAGGATTACATTCAAGACTTTAGATCTGATAAGACTCTATCCTTGGAGATTACATTCGAAATTCGGACTCTTAACTCTTGAATTCGAGTTGGGCTGCTTCAAGGTACTTCTGCGAGTTGGGCTTAAGTTGTGAAATGGGCCTAGCTGCGAACTAGCTCCGACTTCGGGCTCGTTTTCCTACTCGATTCGGGTCGAATATGTAGAAACCCAAAACATAAAAGTTGTGGGTCTTCCATTCATCTTTCTAATGCTTCTTAAATTGTCTAATTCGGAGTCCGGAATTGAGAGCTAGGCCTAGATTACTGACTGTCGCCGAAACTGTGCAAAATCACCCGATTTGCCCTGTTTTCTTCCAATTGCCTTCTTTATTGCCCTGAATCAAAATACAAGAGTAATGAGTTCATTTAAGTGCTAAATAAATGTAAAAGAGTGAATATTAGGGGATAAAAATAGGGTTCTTTTTGATCTCATCATTTCCAAGCTCTCAATGTTGCTAGGGAGCTCAGTGGCACCTGATGTTGGAGAGTTGTGGTGAGAGCGGGATCCCCGAGATGGGAATCGACCTGTAGAGCGATCAGATGCATTTCTTGGCATCTTTCTTGATTGCACGGAAGGAGGGTTTGGGAGATGGCTTTTTGTGCGATTCCCACAGACAGCACCAATCTGATGTTGCTTGATCCGAGGTATTTCTTGAACCGAGGTCGCAGTTAGATAATCCTGCCAACTGGGTAGAGCCGAGGTGAAAGGACGAAGCCGCACCGCAAGATCTGAAACCAAGAACAGAGTTAGAGGCCCGAGGAGTTATTCCCCAAGTAGATACTCTGATGCTCAAGTTAGCCAAAAATGGTGGGCGATCGGGCCGAGCAGTTAAGAGAACAGTGTTGGTCCGAGCAGAGTAACAATATGAAAGTTGAAGAATCCCAAAGTCCCCTACCTCCTAGCAATTTGGGCAATGGAGGATGATTACACGATTCGGATTGGAGATGCCTTTACTGACACTCCGTCTAACTCGAATTATGATGGGAGACAGTCCCAAACTTGATATGGGAGTGAACCTTCCAACAAGAAGTCTAGGAACTCACAAGTAGAAGATACCCAACGAAGCGAGTTCAGTAGAGCTGTAAAGATCGAGATTTACCCTCTCCAAATAAAAACAAATGTAAATTTTGGTTTAATTTTGTTTTGATTTTACTTCATTTTTATTACTAGGAAACAAAATAGGGTAAATTTTGAAATAAAAAAAAATCAAATTATGAATCCGTATCATTTGCACTATCATAATTTTACATCAGTGCGAATGAATTTGCACCGAATATTTAAAGAAATGCTTAAAGTGTAAGTTTTAGACAATTTTAATAAACAGTGCAGAAGGCCTGCATTATCATTCCAGATAACATTCCTCTTCTTAAATATTTTAAGGGGATTCCCCTTCTGGTTCAGACTGCCCAAATAACAACAGATTGCAGTTTGCCCAGAGAAACTATGTACTAGATCATTTCAAGAGTCAAGAGGAATTGACAGTGTTATGGCCACATACATCTCTACAATAATGTATCTAGAAACTATATGTCTCAACCCAAGGCAATACAAAAGATGGTTTGTTTGGACATGCTTCTCTCACTAGCCTTTTCCTTCGGATTTTCCTCAGTCTAATAGTCCAAAAAAGCATGGCCATCTGAGTTCACATCGGCATTCTTGGGGTGGTTGCATGGCGGAATCAAGCATCATAGCTATAATAGTCTCAGTTCACATCGGCTTCAAACTAGTAGTTAGGCTCTTTGGCCTCAAGCTTATAGTTAAAGCTCATGTCAGTAATTCATTGGCATCAAGCCTGTAGTCAAGTTCTTCGGCCTCAAGCCTGTTTTTCTATATCAGGGTTAGTCTTTAGTTCACCTTGATTTGGATCATTTATTTCTCTTCAATCCTATTATCACCAAAAGGAGGCATAGACGGTTAGGGAATCTGGTGGCATCTATTAAATTCCAACATGCAAAAGTGAGTCAACCAGGCTAATAACTCGGAAGATGAATAGTGTCCTACTACATTCCTTGTAACTCTCCACGTCTCCAACATGCAGTATTCCCTCATAATAGGTGGCGGTCACAGCTCCATCACAACACATGGCAGTCATTTTCTTACATCTATAAAACTCTAGCCCATGGTTTTCTTGAGCAGAGACATTTTCTTAATACAAGTGGCAGTTTTTTAACTTGGGCACTCAGGTAATCATTCTCTCCATAAAAATATACATTTGTTTGATTTATGCTTATATCCTTGTATCCATCATCTTGGTATTACTACGAATATGAAAATACTTTCATGGAATGCGAGAGGTTTAAATAATCCTCAAACGTAGAGACATTTAAAATTCCTCTATTGGAGACATAAACCGAACTTCATGTTTATATTTGAAACTCGGATGTCAAAGGAAAATGCATTAAAATTTTGTAAGAAGTTCCCTCTCATGAAACATTGTTTGGTAGAGGCTGTTGGTAATTCAAGTGTCCTTTGCTTTTGGGATCAAAGTATATCTCTCTTAATACTCTTCCAAAACTCCCATATTATCAAATTAAGAGTTGATGATCAATCTTTAGTGTCATCTTGGTTTCTTATATGGACCAATGGCCAAATGGGGCAGGATAGAGTTTTTGAAAGATTTTACAATGCACTAGCAAGTGATCCTTGGCTATCTTTGTTTCCCAATTCTAGGATATTGCACCTCCCAATGATCCACTATGATTACAGCCCAATCCTACTTGATACTTCTATGAAAGTGGATCGTGATAAGTTCCAATTCCACTTTTTATCCATATGGGCAGATCATGATGACTGCAAGGGAATTATTCAATCAATATGGGAACAAACCTTATTAGGATCAGCTACATACAAAATAGTCAAAAAGCTTAAACGGTGCAAAACAAGGTTGAAGGAATGGAACATGAAGGTCTTTGGAAGAATTGAAGTTCAGCTTCATTCATTACAGAATTCTATTCAAGCATTACAACATTCCTTAAAGTCTTTTGGAGAAAGAAGGAATTGCTACATCTTCAATTGCAATATGACGACTGGCTTAAGAAAGAAGAACAATTTTGGAGTTAAATCCAGGGAACTATGGTTCAAAGATGGTGACTATACTACCAAATTTTTTCATCAAATAATGAAACACAAGAGAAGACATCAAGAGATAATGTGCCTTAGAGGACCAAACAACTCTTCGTTGACTGAAAGCCAGGATATCATGGAGGCTTTTGAAAGGAAAGCTTAAAAAGTGGGTGATGTAGATGAGTTATTTACCAATGAAGGATTGAATGACAGACAGACTCTCAAATTCTCACTCTCTTGAGGCCTCCTACATGTGATGAAGTCAAAGAAGCATTATTTCAAATGAACTCACAAAAGACTCTAGGGTCCGACGAATATTCTGCTTTTTTCTATCAAAAGTTTTGGTCTGACCTTGAATAGGAGATTTACCAAATGGTTCTAGATTTCTACAACAATGAACATATACTGAAAGAAATAAACAACACTAATCTAGTCTTCATACCTAAAGTTAAATCTCCTATGAAGCTGGCTTAGTTTCGTCCAATCAGTCTATGCAATGTGTTATACAAAATTGTTACAAAGTGGACGGGTAACAGGATAAAACCACTTCTCCAAGACATAATTGCTCATAACCAAGCTGGTTTTCTAAAGGAAAGACAGATTTCAGATAACATTCTGCTTGCTAAGGAGATCCTACACTCAATGAGAAAACAATGTAAAGGTAAGCGATGGATTGCCTTACAAATAGACATGTTAAACGCTTTTGATAGGATGGGGTGGGCTTTCATTATAGAGACATTGAGAGCTATGAAGTTTCCTTCCAAATGGTGTAATCTTCTTAAACAATGTATTTCAACACCTTCATATGTTGTCAAATTAAGAGGTTTAGTAGGAAGCTGTTTCAAGTTAAAAAGAGGCATTAGACAAGGGGACCCAATATCCCCCTACCTCTTTATAATCGGTATGCAGATACTCACTTCACTAGTGCAGGATGCAGAAGCTTCAGGTCTCATCTCTAGTTACAAATTAAAGGGCTCAAATGATCACATTAGTCATTTGCTCTTCACAAATGACTATTTACTTTTTTGTGAAGCCACTCCTCAATAGTTTCGAAACCTTAAGGCCATACTAAATCGATTTGAAAAATTATCAGGCCAACAAATCAATCTCCCCAAATTAGGTATACTTTTTAGTAATAATATACCCAAAAGTCACAGAAGAATCTTATCTTCAATTCTAGATATTACAAATGTCAGGACCTACATGAAATACCTTGACATCAAGATGGGGGGAAATAAAGCAGAAAATGAGCAACAAGACCTGCTTCACAAATTAAAACTTTGATTAGAGTCTTGGCAAGCAAAACTTCTCTCACAAACAAAGAGTACCTTAATACAATCAGTAGCTCAAGTTGTTCCTATTTACACCATGAGCGATATTTTGCCTAAGAAGTTCCTTTCACACTATAATAAATTATGTAAGAATTTTTGGTGGACAAGTTCTATGATGGAAATAATTTTCATTCAATTTTATGAGAAACAATGTCAGCCAAAGCACAAAGGAGAAATTGGGCTTAGACCATGCCTAGAAATGAACAAGACAATGTTTTCAAAACAAATTTGGAGGCTCATAAGTGATGGAAATGCTTTCTAGCAAGTTTTATCAAACTAAATACTACTCCAATGATAGTATTTTCAAAGTGCTAAAGATGAAGGAGGAAAGAATTGTTCCCCGTGGGGAAGCTTTCAAACTGCTATCTTCCATTAAAAGCAATATATGTTGGGTCCTTTGTGATGGTCAAAAGGCAAAGGCTTTTCAAGACCCTTGGTTTCCAGGTTTCCCATGAGATCTTCAAGTTCCACCACAATTAAAAGATATGAAGGTTTCTTGTTTCTTAAATAATGATAACAATTGGAATTTACCTCTAATTAGACAGTTCTTTCCTCCATCTTTAGAACAAGTTTAAAAAGTAAGACTCCTAAGTGAGATTCCAAGGGATAACCTTATATGGACAAGAACTCATAATGGAGTTTTTTTAGGTCTAATCCATTTAAGGAATTTCTCTATATTAGGCCTTCCTCACTAGGTTCCTTCTTTAATTGGTCTATTCTATGGAAATTAAAGATGCCATTCAAGTATCAACTCTTTATATGAAAGGCTCTATGGAATGGAACTTCTGTATAGAGCAAATTTCTCAGATGTAAAACGTAAGACTCCTAAGTGAGATTCCAAGGGATAAACTTGTTTAGGCAATAACTGAGAATGGAGTTTTTTTCGGTCTAATCCAGTTAAGGAATTTCTCTATATTAGACCTTCCTCACCAGGTTCCTTCTTTAATTGGTCTATTCTATGCAAATTAAAGATGCCATACAAGTATCAACTCTTTATATGGAAGGCTCTATGGAATGGAACTTCTGGATAGTGCAAATTTCCCACGGAAAAATAGAGGATAGATGTTATTGCAATTCTCAAAGGAATCCTTTCATCATATCTTCTCCCACTACCCATTTTCTAGGGTTATTTGGTGTGGTACCCAGCTAGGCATCAATCCAGAAAACATTCAAGAAGAGCCTTTCCATCTCATCATTCATTCTTGGTGGAACAGGATCAAGGAGGTTCAGATAGATGTCCGGTGACGGAACACCATATAATTCATCATGTTGCTTGTCGGTCTTGTATATATAATATAAATATTAACTACACATGTAACAGTGCTGGCCTTCTATTGCCAAAACGAATATATTTTAACGACCTCTTTGTTTACAAGATCTTAGAGTTAACCAAATAATTTTCTCTAGAACATCAGATTTTGGAGTTGAGAAAAAATTTATTTTGTCTAGAACAAATACCACATTTCATAAAAAATTTTACTTTGAAAATGGAAAGAAGAGTTGAAATGCCAAATCCAATTACCCAGTATATGTACATCCAAATATTATTATTATCCGGACAAAGTTGTTATTTAATACGCTTTGTAATGAATCCTTTAATTAAAAATATGACATTTTCTTATAATTGATTGGTTAATAAAAAGCAATTATTAAAAAACATCTACAAGATGATTATGCGACAGAATGTTAAAACTAACATGGGCAAGGAGAACTGTATTTTAACGCTCCCCAATTCTACTTTTATTGGACAGTTGGGATCTATTTTAAACAATTAAAAATTATTGTTTGTCGTTACTGGCTTTGATTAATTTTAATTTTAATGCTTCTAGATGAGATTCAGACCCAACTTTTTATTTAAGCAATCCGTTTCATTTTGATCTTCTATTCGATGAGCTTTATTCATCGTCTTCTTATTCTTATAACTTGAAATTTTGAACACCTTATATTGATCTCCAGAAAGAAGACTCGACAATACAGTTGCCATGCAAACAACAATGTAGTAACTAATTTTTCAAAGACGAGTCATACCATCCCCTGTTCTAGTTTACCAGCAATGCCAGGGATTCAAAGACAGAGATGTACAAATTATAGAATAAACAGACGACGAATAACTTTCAATCAAACGGAAGATAGAAAAACTAAAAACGCAAAATAAAACAGATTGAACAAATAAAAAGTCGGGTTTGAATCTCATCTTCAAGCACTGAACTCAAAATTAATTCATGCCCGTAACAACAAGATAGAAGAAGCTTCGGAATAGAACTAAGCATTATAACGTATCAAAATGGATCGAAATATTGTGAAAAAAAAAGTAAAAACAGAATGCCTCAGAATTGCAGAATGACAGCAAGGCTTAGAAAGCCATTCAGTCCCGAAAGATGGTATTTTTATATGATATCATCATTGGCAAAGCATTTAAATAGATAACTATGGAAAAACAGAATGTACGTCTCATGGCCAGTCCCAAGGGGTAATAGCAGAAACCGCTCCCCAAGGCGATGGAATATGAGACCACCCGGTGACGGAGGTCTTCCCAAAAGGAAAGACCATCAACGCCCCGAGTTTGATCTGTGACGTTTACACTGGAATTTACAAATACAGTTGATTTGCTCCATTATCAAGTAAGGGAGATCTTTGCTAAGCTCTCCCCCGTCAATAAAAACAAAAACTATAGCTTTAAATAATGCTGGTAAACTCCAGAAAATATACAAAAAAAATAACGGATTCTGTTTTTTCGTTAAATCAGAATAAGAAAATTGAATTAAAAGATATAAAGAAAAGCTAATGAAAAAGAAATCAGGAAAAGAATGCGATTGGAAAACTTAAAGTTTGCAAAGGCTCTCCTTCCTGCGTGAACGGAAAACAGAGAGCCGGAAATCGCATTAATTGAAGAAACTCTGGTTGAGAAACACAGAAATAATACGAGAAAAAAAAAGATAATATGAATGAATACCAAAACATAACGATAGCTCTGCGACTAGACCCTATTAGGAACGAAGACGCGGTAATAGCAGACATCACGCCCAAAACCCTACTGCGAGAATAACGATGAAGCAGACGATTAGAGACTCTCAGTCCTAACCCTACACCTGCGAAGAAAACAATTCCTATGTGAGAAAGCTAAAGGGAAAGCTTCTATTTATAGGCATATGTTATCTTGACACGGCCGTCCGATGCATATCGGGCGGCGAAAGATGCATTAGAGCAGATTTTTATGCTCAAGAAGATTAGGGTTTCCAATTTTTAGGTTAGCCGTGAGCGACAAAAGTTGGACTTCGTTCTGCAATGCATTAGCAAAATTGGGCCATGAGTAAAGAAAAGGCCCACAACCTCCTCCAAACCGATAGCCGATTAATTCCGTCCAAACCATGGTTTTCAAAACCGGATCGGAAAACTGGTAACCGATTCTGTTTTTTCTTAAAACTATTTTTTTTCTAAAACTGTTGATTTTGGTCAGTAAGCCGTTGAATCGGCTGGTTAATCGTTCAAACTGTTCAAATGATTTTGACAGTTTTTCAATTTTAAAATTTTTTTATCAGAACAGGCCAAACATTCAGGTCAACCCGATAACCGGACCCCTAACCGGTTTGGTTTTAAAAACCATGATCCAAACAACCCTGAACGTTCAATTATTTATTAACGTTTCATACTAATTTTTATACCAACTACCATATTAAACATATCCAATGGAGAGCTCATATCTCTTAGTTAGGGGTGAGCAAATGGGTATATTATGCTTGTAAATGAATGTAACTAACCTCCAATGCTTACAAAAAAATACCTAGAATCAGCCATTCTATCCAACCCACTAGGTTAGTTCTAAGGTTTAGGTGTTTAACCTATCCAAACCAATTTAGAAAATCAATTTTGATTCACATTGGTAAGATCCAATTTGAAATTGAATTTGTTTTGAAATAAATCTCAAAATACTTTGAAGTAAGGTTCAAAATTTTGATATGTTTCAATTTGTATTAATCAACAAGTATTGTTTTTGTGCGAAGTCAGCATAAAGAACAGTACCAAATCACTGGTATCATTCCTATAAGCCAATATTAGTACCATATTGCACATGTATGAGAGCATTTTGGCCTGTTTCGATAGGGTATTGACCGATACACTACCATATTAGTCAATATGCTATGAAGTTCTTGTGTGCGAATAAGCAAGTTAAATTATATGCTTCGAAAAAGGCTTCTAAACCCACACCAAAAGTCTTTTCTCGCCAAAAGTGAGCAAACCCCATTCTTACATTCCCATATTGCAAAATCTACCAAAAACCTCAAATACAACCACAAAATTTAAATATCTTGGCAAAAGGGGTGAAAATAAGTATGTTTTTTTCCATTTCTTTGATAATATCATGCAATATTTCGTATTTTTTTTGTTTTTTGTTTTTGTCTGGATGCTTAGAAACACTTTATATGCATCGATATACTCCCTTTTTGTTGAAAATCCCACATTTTTTGTGCTATAAGTAAATCTACTAGTCAGGACTTGTGTGCCGCACGAGCTTTATTTATCAGGAAAGTTGAGGATAGAGCTCTATGACATTTCCAACTAAGTGGTGTCCATCTAAGTTCAATTCAAGTATATTTTTTGGGTTATGTCTAGTTTATCCAATCACAATCTAAGTTGTGTTTTAGTGAGAGTGGTTAATTTCCTATTTTTTAGATAAATTTGTATTTTTTTATCTTAATGTTATTTTTTATTTTTTAGAAAATATTTTTTATTAATTTTTATTGGTTTATTATTATTTCTATATTATTTTTAGGTAACATTATAAAAAACATCTAAATAACAATTCTATAAACCACTCGTGTTTTGGCCCTAACAATGGCCTCCCCTATAGTTTTGGGAAAAAAAAAGTGCAAATACCACATTTCCCTTCGCTTTTCAGCAATAGAGAGATCGAAGTTACCCAAATTCCCTTATCATTGTTAATACATTATCATACACAGTTTAAACTTTCAACTTTACCCTTCAAAAATTTATTTTGCCACACAATTTTCAAGGAATAATTCTCTTTACTCTTCTTGAACAAAGTAAGGCAAGATGACTGAAGTAAAGTAAAATTAATGCATTACATCAACAAATTTATTTGGAATGATGATGAAAAGAAGGTATTTACACATTTTTTCTTCAAAACAACATGGGAGGTTTTTGTTAAGGTAAGCACACTAGGGAGCTTCATAGGATTGTTAGAAAATCCAATGAGGCTTTTATAATTTTACTTATTTTTAAATGGAATTTAAATTGATTTAAAAATATTTTTTTGAAATTAGTAAAAATTAAATTTAATTTATATTAAGTTTTTATAAATTTAAATCCCTTATGAAATTTAATTAACTATATTGAGTTTTTTTTAGTAGAACTTAATTTGGTTTTAAATTAGTAATAATTAATTATAAAACTAATAATTGTTAGATAATTTTGTATTAGTTTTAGTTTTATATTTATATTAATTTTTAATTTATCTTATTCCTTTTATTGATTAATTTCTTTTTAGTATATTAATAAAAATATTTTTATCAATAACAATAATTAATAGTTATTTTTATTTTTATTTTATTTAAGTAACTTACTAATTTATTTTTATTAAGGTTAATTGGTTTTTATTATTTTCAAATGGAATATAAATGGGTTATAATTTTAAATGGAGTAGATTATTTAGCATAGTAATATATCATTGAATATTTCAATTTCAAAATAATTAATCTTTACTTTAATGTATATGTATGTATATATATATATATTATAGTTAAATTAAAATGGATATAAATCTAGATAAAGTGGGTGTTTGGCACTAGTGTGTTTCACAAGTGGGCCCCAATTCATAAGTGTTTAGTTTCACCTATTTTTTGAAAAACACAAAAAATTGTGATGTAGGCTAACTGGGCGTTCAAAGTAATTTAACTTAACCTATTGACCATAATAAAAATGGGTATGGTAATCGTTCCATTCGTCAAAACTCCTTAATTTTATTTTCCAAAATTACCCATCACCATTATTTCTATTTAAGCTTTACTGTGAATGTGAGCTGAATACTTGAATGTTTGAATGCTAGTGAGTAAAATAATCATGCGTACCTTTGCCTTGAGGTTTCATGTCCTTATATAATGGAGTAGTCGTGGGTCTTACGAAAGAGCTTCGGGATCTCCAGGCTATGCAGATAAGGTTTGTTTCGCTTTTGAACGAGAACAATATGTTGATAAGGTTTATCGTTTACCTCCGATTCAGGCGGAGCTAGGATGAGTCTCACCGTGATCTCGAGAAATTCGGGGTCCGTTGGGGAGGCCTTTGGAGTTGATTATGTGGCATTTTGGCTCTTTAGCTCCGAACTGACACTTCGATTCTTTAGGGTCGAACTGGAATGGGTATCGAGGTGTCTCTACGCCGAGGTGGTTTTTTAGGCCGAGGAGGCTGGATACTCGAGCTCCGAATGTTGCGAAATGGGTTCGTTTGGCTGAGTTGTCACCCCTTGAGCAGATCACCCTTCATCAATTGCCCCCCACTCCTCGTGCCAGGGGTCCTAACCCGGTGCGGGGAGTTCATGACGAGTCCAGGTGGATTTGGCACGAAGTCTAGACGATTTGGAGGATGAACCATTGGTCGGGCCTGTTCAACCATCTGGCTCAACCATGAAATGACCCAGGTTGCGTCTCAGGCGCGCGCGGATGTCACACTGTTTATAAACTCCGCGGACGCCAAAGGGCACGCTCAACCGATTTCGTCCTCGGGTAGCGTGCAATCGGTTTTCATGGGAGTCGTCGGATCGTACAGGTCTCAACCGTTGATTGCTGAATGTAGTGGACTATAAATAGAGGGCCAAAGGGCCCATTATCTTCACCATAAATCGTGTAACTGAGCTTTCCTGAGATCGCGTCAGAGTCCTTCAGCTCGCCATTCTTTCCTTTGTGTCCGAGGTCGTTATCGTCGTTTTGGTGAGTTCGTCTTCTTTCGCTAGTTGTTCCCTTTTCCTTTTCCTGCCCAATATGTCTAGTGCTAGCATAGATAGGTTACTTAGCGATTCTAGTGAGCCCGAGGGTGCCAAGGTGCAGTCCTTGGCTCCCGCCAATGGGGCCAGCTCTTAGCTAGAGAGCTCATCTTTACACCTTTTAGGAGAAACACCTTTACCTAACATCAGGCCATCTCAGCTTGAGGAACCCGAACCTCAAGTAGAGCGACTGACCTCTGGAGAGGGGGGCCCATCTTCTTCTCGAGGACGGGATCCGGACAACTTCGGCCCTTCCACGATGACCTCGGATAGATTGTTGTCCTTGATAGCTCGTTACCGTCTCCCCGACACTCTTCTCTTTAGTATTCCTTTGGGTCAATACCCTTGGGTTCACAGTCATCATGAGCTTGCAGTTTTTGAGGAGCAGCTCGTACCTGGGTTGTGCTTCCCGCTCCACCCTTTTATCGTAGAAATCATTAAGTTCTTTACCATCACTATTGACCAGCTACACTCGAACTCCATCCGTACCATTGTTGGCACGGTTTCACTTTTCCACGAGTATAACCAACCTCTTACCCTAGACATCTTTAGCTCGATTTGCTCTATTAAGAAGAACTCTTCATGCCTGCGTTGGGACAAATGACAGAGCTATTATATCTCTCCTCGTCCCAGATTCAAGGTTTTGTTCGGTAACCAGAACAAAGTATCGGCCTGGAAGAGGAGGTACTTCTTTGTTCGGAATCCTGAAGGATGGTCACTCTCGACTCATTGGCGAGTGGCCATGAAGGACCCCGGGGTGAGGTTGGATGATGAGACTAGGGCGGTCATCAACTCTTGGAGGGACCTCGACCTTGAAATGAAAGATTTCCTGGCTGAGGAAAAGCTTGTACGAGCTGGGCTGAGTCCTCCTATTAGGCCTCCACCTCAGCACACACATTACTTCTCCTTTTTCCTTTTCGCACTTACTTCAGTTTGCAGTTAACTATTTTTCTTCTCTCTTACAGAAGCTATGACGGGTGTTGACACTGCTAACCTTCTAAGGAGTGTTTAGAAGGGGAAGAAAAGAAAGGCCTCGAAGAGGTCTCGTCGAGAGGAGGCCGGCTCTTCGGTTCCTGCCGATCCCGAGGTTGCAACACCAGAGCCGACCTCTACCGAGCTCCCGGAGGAGGAAGTTTGCCCCCAACCCCCGGTTGTTGACCTGGACGAGGACCATGATGAGGGGACCCTACCTCGCGAGCCTGAAGGTACTTTGGTGCCTGAGCCTCAGCCCCCCTCAGCGAAGGAGAGCATAATGACTCCTCGGCTTGGGCTTCTTAAGAGTAAGGATGCCGTGTTTCTGTGGAGGTCGCAGAGTGGGCTGAAATGCCAATGAATCAGCTCAAAGTGGCTAGCTACTATATGGTGGTAAGTAACCTACCCCTTCACTTACTTTCTTATTCTTCTATTAGTGATACTTACACTTGCTTTCTATTTTTTAGGTGAACTCTGCTATCCACTCGCTCGTCTACCAATCTGAGATCTGCTTGAAGCGAGCTTGGGAGGCCGAAGAGAATGCTTGAAAGCTTTACCACGAGTGGATTTTGCTCAGGATGAAGTTCTC
Source organism: Nelumbo nucifera (assembly GCF_055504915.1). Classification (NCBI taxonomy): domain Eukaryota; kingdom Viridiplantae; phylum Streptophyta; class Magnoliopsida; order Proteales; family Nelumbonaceae; genus Nelumbo; species Nelumbo nucifera. The sequence goes on from NC_142649.1 coordinate 65,751,409, forward strand.
AGAGCCAAGAAGGGAGCTCGGAGCCAAGAGGAGTTGATCTTAGTGCTGACGGAGGAGAAGAAGAAGCTCAAGGGGGAGAAGGAAGCTACCCTCCGAGAGAATGAAAATCTTGAGGCGATGATCAAGGAGCGTACAAAAATCTTTGACATTGTCATTTAGGAGGCTAGGATCCAGGAAAGAGATCATGCCATCAAGGAGTTCAAGGAGTCCCCTGAGTTTCACGACCTCCAGGTCGAGTATGGATCTGGCTCGTACCAGTCGGGCTTCAAGCTCTACAAGTAGTTGATGCGGTAGAAGTTCTCCAAGCTTGATTTTGGGTCCATCTCCATGTCCATTGTTACTCCGGAAATGGCGAAGGAGGCTGACAAGGAACTTGACTCCTCCGAGGAAGAAAGCGATGACGAACTTCTCGAGGCGAGACCGTTAGGGGAGGCAGGCCGAGATGACATGGAGGAGGACCGCATGGAGACCGACCTACCTGCCAGAGGGGATTTTGGCAGATCGAATGTTTAATCATGCCTCTTTTCTTGGACCCCCCATATAGTGTATGTCCTGGGCCTCCGAGCCCGGTTATAGTAATCATGTACTTGGAAGTTTTATGTAAATGAAATATAATGATTCAAAAAATCTTGTGCAAAAATCTTCTTGTGTGAAAATCTTTCTAAAAATTTTCTAAGTGTTGGTTATCCAGATGTACTAGTCTAGCGAGCTGACCTCCAGGTCGGAACAATCCTTGTGTTTGTTGTATGCCGAGGTGGATAGACACTGTACGGTATGCACCCGACCTATCTATGCATGGGCTACATACTTGCCCAAGTCAAAGAGGAGATTGGGGATCCGAGGTCTTTTGTTAGTTCGGTGCCATAGCCCTTAGGCTCCTGGGAGTGAATCGCGGTCCTCTCTCTAGTCGGTCGTCTTTTTCGACCAGTTCGGTGTTCACATAGACAGAGAAATTTTGCCATGGAGTCACGGGTTCATAAGTAGTATCTTCTTAGGTTATCAATATTCCATGCTCGAGGTACCTGCTTCCCTTCCAAAGTCTCGAGCTCATATGTTCCTCCCCGAATACCCGCTTTACACGGTACAGACCTTCCCAATTCAGTCCGAGCTTACCTACGTCGGGCTTAGGTACCATAACTTTCTGAAGAACCAGGTCGCTGACACGGAACTGGCGTTTTCTGACCTGGGCGTTATAGTACCGAGCTACTCTTTGTTGGTAGATGCAGTCCGAATGTAGGCCAGGTCTCGTACTTCCTCTATCAGGTCCAGGTTGGTATGGAGCTCACCATCGTTCGCTTCCTCATCGTAAGCCTCCAATCATAATGTGGGTACCTCGATTTTCGCCGGGATCACTGCTTATGTGCCATACGTGAGGTTGAAAGGGGTCTCACTCGTCACGGTCTTAATAGTAGTTCGGTTGGCCCAAAGGACACTAGGTAGTTCGTCCACCCACAATCCCTTGGCTCGAGCTAAGCAAGCTTTCAATTCGTGAAGTATCGCCCTGTTAGTTACTTCTGCTTGCCTGTTCGCCTGGGGGTGTGCCACCAAGGTAAAGTTCTGTTGAATCCCCATCTCGACACACCAGTGTTGAAACTTAACATCTTTGAACTACTTCCCATTGTCGGATATCATCACTCGGGGTAGTCCGAAGCGGCATACTATGCTTTTCCAGAAGAAATTCTGTATGTTGCGGGCTGTGATCGTTACCCAGCTTCCACGGGTACTATGACTCGACCAAGAGGTCTGACCTCCTCGCCGCTGAACCCTATCAAAGGCGTATCTACTAGTTTCAGGTCGCTCTGCTGTAACTATAATTTATCGAATGTCTCCTTGAAGAGTATGTCTACTGAGCTACCAGAGTCCACCAAGATGCGTTTTACCTCGAAGTCGTTAATCCATAGCTTCACCACTAAAGCATCATCGTGAGGGTATCGGATCGCGCGCGCATTGTCCTCAGTGAAGTAGATCGGTTCTTCAAGTCGAGGTCGCTTTGATGGGTTTTCACCTTTGTTTTCTAATTCGCGGACCGAGGTCCTCCCAGTTGCTGATGTACATTCGGCGATGATGGACCTGCCGATGATCATATTAATCACCCCACAGAGTGGTCTTTCCTCCGGTAACTGTTGCGGTGGTTGTTCATTCTGCCTGCTGACCTCGGGACCATTCCTCCTCTGGTCCCCTTGTCGATCTGTCTGTCAGTCTGCTTGCCTCCTCTCTCCTCGCAATATGTAATTCTTTAGGTACCCGCGGTGGATAACTTCCTCGATCTCGTCGCGGAGATTCCTGCAATTCTCCGTGTTGTGTCCATGATCTCGGTGGAAATGGCAGTAGACATTCGGGTTTCTTATTGCCGGGTCTCCCCTTAACCTGGGAGGCCATTTGACGAAGGAGGAATCCTTAATAGCCATTAAGAACTCTCCTCGCTTAGCATTCAAAGGCGTATAGCTCGTTCTCTCCATAGGTGGGGTCCTGGAATGTCGACCTAGCTTATGGATGCGCGAGGGGGACCGACTTCTTGACCTGCTTCTTCCCCTGCTTGAGGACTTGCTTTTCTTTCTTTTCTGCCCACGGGGACTTGATTTTCTTTCTTTTCTGCCCACCATTGCTCGTTCCTTCATTCTCTCTCTTCTTCTCTTCCGGCGGTGGATTATCGATCTTTTAGTTGATCTCCTCCTCGGTACCGATGAATTGATCTGCCAACCTAAGGAATTTGGTGATATCTTTTGGTTTGTTAGATACCACGTGCCACTTGAACTCTTTGTGGGTGATTCCTTTCTTTGCCACACTGAGTCGCACCACTGGATCGAGGTCCGGTATCTGCAAGTAAGTATCGTTGAAGCGCTTTATATAGCTTCTGATTGATTCTCCTTCCCTCTGAACTATGTTCAGAAGGCTTTCTTGCGACGTCGGACACTTCTTGCTGGTAATGAAGTGCATAGTAAACAGGTCGGAAAATTGGGACCAGCTTTTGATGGAGCCCGGTGTGAGGTTCCGATACCAAGTTCGGACTACCCCCCTAAACATAGTGGAGAAGGCCACACACATGCAAGACTCGTCAGCCCTAGCTAGGTGCATCTGACACTGCAAGGAATTCACATGATCGTTGGGGTCAAGCGACCCGTCATACTTGTCTAACGGGGGTACCTTGAAATCTTTCGATACCGGAGTTGCCAAGAGCTCGGGAGATAGAGGAGATGACCGACAAAGTAATGGGGGTGCAATCTTTGTAGCCACCGAGCTCACTTCTTCCCTTTCTTTGGCTTGATCTGCTTGTTGGCATGGCTTCGTCGGTGTATTGTTTCTGGCCGAGGAGTGGCGTGTCTTGCGACGTCGCTGCTACTGCTTCTTCACCAGCTCAGCATTGGTACTGCTGGTTTCGGTCTGGTCTGGTATTTCAGCATCACTACGGACATTATCGCGAGGTAGATCCTGGTTCCTTCTTGCTAGGTTCTCTTGGTTGCGGGGTTCGCACTAGCTATCGTGAGGGACGGAGGGGTCCTGCCTCGAGTTCGCACCTCAAACTCCGGGCTGGTTATTATCTCCTCGCAAGCCGTCATTTTCCTGTTGGGAGTGTCGAGGTGGATTGACCCTATTGAGCTGACTATCCCCGGACCTGTTTCTAAAATTTCCTTGCGAGGCTGGAGGAGTGTGCTGACTGTCTCTCCTCTCATGGGGTGAAACCTGACCCCTGGAAGGAACTGGTACTTATGAGGTCCCCTTACCCCGATGGGGGGATCGGTTGACACTCTGGCTGGTTCCAGGCCGATTCGGGTTCTGGCCCTGATGCAACTCTGGGTGCCGGAGTGGAATCGGTTGCTGGTTCGACTGTAGTGGTGGGAACTGCTGCTGGTACTGCTGGTACAGATAGTACTGTTGATACTGCTGCTGGTACTGTGAGTGCCCGATTCTAGGAGGGACCACAGATGGCTCGGAGAAGGTCGCGCCTACTGGGGGAAGAGGGATGCTCACTTGCATAGTGCCTTGCGGTACGGACAGTGACGAGACTCCTGACACTGTAAGAGGAATAGTAAACTAGCCAATACATACCGTAGGACCTTGGGGGAAGGTTGATTACTGATCTTGCCCCCCGGTGACATTCATCTCGTTACTTTTTCCTGTGTTGCTGGAAGAGTCCATTGGGATAAATTGAAAAAAATAAAATTCCAACAAAAGTTGGGATGACCTTTCGTTCGTTTCCCACAGACGTTGCCAATTGATGGTGTGCGATCTAGATGCTCCTAGCTGGAAGACGATTCGATCTCCAGTTGCATGGCGAGCTGGAACAATCTGCAGAATAGTAGATAAGAGAACCCAGGGTAGCTAACCCGGCGAGCTCGTTCCGATGCTTAAGTCAATACTTATACTGTGAATGCGAGCTGAATACTTGAGTGCTTGAATGCTAGTGAGTAAAATAATCACGCGTACCTTTGCCTTGAGGTTTCATGTCCTTATATAATGGAGTAGTCGTGAGCCTTAAAAAAGAGCTCCGGGATCTCCGGGCTATGCAGATAAGGTTTGCTTTGTTTTTGAAGGAGAGCAATATGTTGATAAGGTTTATCGCTTACCTCCAATTCAGGCGGAGCTAGGATGAGTCTCACCGTGATCCCGAGAAATTTGAGGTCTGTTGGGGAGGCCTTTGGAGTCGATTATGTGGCGTTTTGGCTCTTTAGCTCCGAACTGGCACTTCAATTCTTTAGTCCCAAACTTGAATAAGTATCAAAGTGTCTCAACGCCGAGGTGGTTTTTTAGGTTGAGGAGGCTGGATACTCGTGCTCCGAATGTTGCGAAATGGGTTCGTTTGGCTGAGTTGGCACCCCTTGAGTAGATCGCGTCTACATGTCCCCTTCTTACTAGGTCGTGCCAAATCACCCTTCATCATATATAAAAAATTGTATACATCAAAGTTCATATAAAATAAAATTTTAAGATTTTTTTAATTTTTGTATATATTTTTTAATTTATTTATTATTTTTTCAAAAAAATTAAAAAACATGACTTGGCTTCGTTTGTGGCCTGTCTTGGCCCAAGGCTTGGCCCACAGCACAGCATGACACGGGCCCGTGCTGGCCCAACCCCCAAAACATCCCAGGGGAGGAAAACACGAAGAACAATATATTGATTAGAAATATGCCACAATAGTTGATGACAATCAACTCTATATAAAAAGTAACTTTTGTGGGCAAGTTATGAAAGGTGGTAATGTGACTTGTTTGAAATATCATTTGGCAAAAGGATATAAAAATGTTATTTGATTGCCTTAAACACCCACTAAACATTTCCAAGACAATGGAAAATCATCTTAAAATAACAACAAAAATATTAGGAAAACAATAAAAAAATATTAAAAATGTACCCGTCGAGGTCATGTCGTCATCTTGGGCGGGACGGTCCTTAAAAGGGGAAACTAGGCGTAGAAGATCTACCCAAGGAGCTGAAGTGCCAAAACTAAAATATATCGACGACCATTAACGTCGAACACTAATGGTGACAGGACTGTACAAATTCAATAAATAAGGAATCCTCTTCAACCACAAACAACCAAACGCCCATACATAGCCCGACCAAACTCCACATTGACCAACGATCGTAGCGCGACGACAACCCCACGAAACACCCATCCAACCACAGACGGTCGAGGCCAGGACAAGCCCTTGACAGGCACCGCGGGAATGACATCCCCGCCACATAATGACAAGAGGATGGCCATTGAACTCCGTGTACCCACCCAAATCACAGTCGGAGCAAAGCTAACTGAGGACCTCGGCTAGCCCAACCAAAGAGCGTGCATATCTCCAAGTCCAGGTGCCACTGAACTCCGCAACAATGTTGAGAGCTTGGAAGCACCTCGGCCAACATAAGACCGAGGCCACTAAGCCAGAGACCTTGCCCAACATAAGACCAAGGCCACTAAGCCAAAGACCTCAACCAGTGAAAACTAAAGACCTCGGCCAGTATAAGACCATGGCCATGAAGTTGAGAATCCCAACCATCTAGCGTCAAGTCCAAGACCTTGGCCACCAAAGACTGAAGACCTCAACTAGCATAAGACTGAGGCCACTAAACCAGAGACCTTGGCTAATGAAGATCGAAGACCTCCGGCTAGACTGAGAGCTAAGTACAAAAACACGGCCTACACTCCCTACCAACCGACCTAATTCTGAAGTGCAACAACTTAGAAAAAGGGAAAAACAACATAGAAAGTTCTCGGTAAAAAGGCCAAATTTCCATTAATGAAAAAAGTTGATACATTGATTGTAAGCTTGGCATACTGAGGTATATACAACAAAAAAATAAATAAAAGAAAAGAAAAAAGACCACATCAACTGTCCACTGGAGGATCCTTGGCTCACTCTTAGACGTCGACAGCAGCGACATCCCCACCATCGGCTTTTTGGCATCAAACGGGCCAAACCCCTGAACAAATTCGACTACCTTCGGAAAGTTATGCATCACCCTCTGCTAACACAGAGTGAATCCCTCTTGCTAGGAGTTAGTAGTGTAGTCATCCAGCTTGTTCTGATGAGCCTCCGGAGCCCTATACTCGGAGACGCCCTGCTCCTTCGCTTAAGCAATTCTTGCCTCGGCCTCCTCGAGCCCCTTCCTCAGCGCATCTCGCACCTCCTTGAAATCGTGGACGCAACCCTTTAGCTTATGGATAGTGTCATCCCTTTCCTCGACACTACGCTTCAGCTCGGCCAAGTTCGCCTTTAGCTCAACATTCTCTATCTCTCGCAACTCATAGAATCATTGCAACATGTGATGGTGATCGACAAGGCCTATGGCCAAACAAACCAACTGCAAGACATCAGATAGTTAGCACAAAAGAAGAGAAACAAGGAACAACAAGTAAAGTCAAACTCACCGCCATGACTTGATGAAGAGTCTCCCCTCTACAACGAGTGCCTAAGCTGAGTTTTGGCCTCCTTGGAGTTAACCACCATGACCTCCTTCGTCGACCTCGCCCTCTTCCCCTACCGAGGTGTGCATTTTGTCGAGCACCACTGATGCTCCACGCCCCTGGGCTGCGTGCCCGAAGTCCTAGCTGCTTGCGCCTTCCATGTAGCTGCAACCTTCATATGCCAAGCTCTTTCCTCAGTGCCATCCATGTTTGTACCAACACAATTCATCACAGTTAGACAAGCTCAAAAGAAGAAGAAGAAGAAGAAGAAGAAGAAGAAGAAGAAGAAGAAGAAGAAGAAGAAGAAGAAGAAGAAAGACTACGCAACCCACGGGCCAGACTGGGATTGATCGACTAAAGGGCACATCAGCCTAGCCATGATCAATAATCGGGACGAAGTGTACTCCTCGATGCGCACTCGCATTATCCTCCTCACAACAGCTATCTCCTCCTTTAACAGCTCAGCTTGAGAAGGACCCTTATCCTTGGTCCTCGGAACAGATAGGGCGAGGGATAATGACCAACCTCCTCGGCACTTCACAAAGAAAAAACCCTCTTTCCAGTGCTTAATGGAAGAGGGAGCCCCAACAAGCACGTTGGTGTTTGGTCTGCCCAACAAGTAGTAGTACCCTTGCTTGTACTTCTTCAGGTGGAGAAAATATCTAAACATTGGTAGTGCGATCTCAATGTCCTTAAGAGTGCAGTAGCAGAGCAGCCTGACTAGGTACCAAAACGAATTTGACATCAACTAAACAGGTAGGACCCGATACCACCAGAGGACGACCACTACCCCAGGATCTGAAGAGAACTTAAGGTCGGCTATCAAATTGTGGACATATACACAAATCTCCCTAGGAGGGGCCGAGGTGGCCTTCTCCCTAATCCCAAGACACCTCAATTCGTACTCCTCAGGAATGTGATACACTTCCCGGATCAGAGCTAGGTCGGCTGAGGAAATGCTACACGAAGCCGAGGCAAACCACTCTTTAGACTCCACATTGACCTCAACCGCCTCGTCGACACCGATCTCTCGAACCTTAGCACTGCCCTCGTCATCGACCTCAGTCACATTGGTAGCGGTCTCTTGTGCCTTAACCTTGGCCGCCTCACTCCGAGGACTACCCTCACTCTCACCCCCCGAAGTGTACCCAGTGAAAAGGGAGGACGAAATGAAAGACATCTTAACCAAGAAAAAAAAAGTTTGGGACACCTGAGATATCAAGCAAGGGACGTTAGCCGAACTCCAAGGTACAAGCTCTTCTCAAATGACAAAGTGAAATGGCTCTCCTACCCCCGTTTTATAAAGGCAACCAATGGTTCAAATGAAACTAGATCAACGATGCTGATTTGACGCCGCACTTTGCACGCATGTGACCTTGGAAAGATGAAACAACGTGTTTGCCGACTCATCTCAGGAAACGACAGGAGCGTTGAACCGGCCGATCTGCCCAGTAAATTGTATTTGCTCTGGGCCAGTCAACTCCAAGAAATTAAAGTTCCTCAGCCAAGGACTACAAAAATTCTTCCATACCCAGTCGTGGCCGAGCACTACACTCCTCGACTTTGGAACTGGGGGAGTGGTGTTTGGGTAATGGTTGAGCTGGCCAAGGATGCTATGTGGCAACCTCCACAGTCGTCCTCTCTCTCAAGCCACGTCGGCACTTTGTGTGACGGAAGAGCACGACTAAGAAGGAGTGTCTTGCATGGACAAGGAAGTGGACTCCACCGGGGAAGAGAAAACCTCCTGAAGACCTCGACGGACGACCTCATCCCGACAACCCCGGAAGCCTTATTCATCTGGAACACGGACACCCAACTATAATTAGGTATTCCCCGCTCGAGGTAGCGAACTTTTGGAAGAACACTCTTTAAACACCTATCTTTGCTACCTCTTTTGCTTGGACAAGCATTATTTCACCGGCTCAGCCTGGCCACCTCTTTCTCTATCCAACTAACTTGAGCGTCGAAATACCTACCCGGGGAACAACTCCTCGGGCCTCTGACCTTTTCTCCTGGTTGCAGATTTCGATGCATGGCTTCATCCTTTCCACCTAGGCCTCATCGAGTTGATAGGATTATCTCCTCGGTTCGAATCACCTCGGATTAGATAACAAGGCAATAAAATAGATATATTTTATTTGTCAACGTCCACAACCGTTGAGAAATTACGTGGCCCCGTCACTATGTGGACTGGAAGGAAAATTGAAAATTCCTTCGTCCCCAAGCGCAGACAATCCATCCAGCTATCGATCGATCAACGGTCAACCCAATTCAGGGCTTTATTATTCTTGAAAAGTCCATCAGATGGTTGGTGCAATGACTATGTAAACATTAAGAACTCTCCTCATAAAATAAATATATATTTAATAAACGATAAAAGTAATCCGAAAGGAAAAGGCCCAAAAAATCTGAATTGTTATCCCTTCGTCCCTTTCCTTAATATGCAGTTTGTTCACACCCTACCCATTTGAAGTTTGAAATTTGAAGAAGGAAATAAGATGACATACGGCAGCAGCACCCGCCCGTGACTGTTACAATACTTGGAAGATAGGCAGGCAGAGCTTATGCGATTCCAATCGGTCGCTTCCACTTTATTGATCGGAACTTGGAAGCAGGCAAATTGGTAATGACAACTCTAACACTCATATTTTTAAACCGGAAAAAGTAACAGCTGAATTCAGCCAAACAATATGTATTCCGGACTGGAATACAAATGGCCCTTATTTTAAACCGGGTAGAGATGAATGAAATAAAATAATTCACATGGTTTTGCGATTGTGCTGGTTGAATACAATATTTGCGCCCAAGTTGGGCTGGGGTGGTCACATGTTTCTTCATATGTATCAGTAACTGCAACACGGATTCCTCTCCTCTCACCTTATCATCCTTCTACTCAAATGTACGCTACCATACCCCAAATCCTCTAACCTACCTTTTTTGACTTTCTTTCTAGTCCTTTAGTTAGAAAATGACACTTCTTTAACCGAACCTAGACCATCTACATAACCTTCTCGATCCGACCCTTTCTTTGTTGGTATTGTGGGGTAAATTTAGTTAATTGGATAATTGATCATTTTTTTTGTGCTTTAATAGTTTTTATGAAAAATGAATTTTTGGGATAGTATCAATTACTATTAATAGATGAAAGCGCAATTGAACACTACTACTGGTGTCATTCGATTGGGGGAATTGGTCAATGGATATTTTTTTTTTTCATTCATCAACTTTATAATGTTCTTTTTGCATTAAGTAATGGGCCCATAGTAAAGGATAGGGATGGCAAGGGGGCGGGGCAGGCACTCCCCATCCCTGCCCCATAGCTAAAATCCCCACACCCATCCCCGCCCCGTCCCCGGTATCGAGGTGAAGATTCAACCCCCATCCCCGACTCTGTCGAGGACAAGGAATCCCCGACATATACCCACCCCGCAACCAAAGTTCTGGAGACGGGTAATCCTCGACATGTACCCACCCTGCCCTGATGACTGTATCCAATTCTAAATGATCACATTGACATTACAGTATATACCACATCCGAATTAGTTCTGATTCGTTTACATCCTTACTATCCAATCACCAATTAAACCCAATTCGATCCAAAAACCCAACTAGTGAAGTGTTGTCCTTTCCAGAATCGATTATCATTCTTTCTTAAGCTCCTGCATTATTTCCTTAATCTATAAAAATGATCACATTGCACTAATCAATTTGACCAGTTTGAAGACCTAACCAGTAGCTCATTAGCATGAGAGTGGAACCTATGAAGTATAAACACCAAGCATCCATCAAGAATAAATCATGTCCCATGGTGGACAAGTCCGTGATGAAGAAAATTGGCATCTGAGCACTGAATCCAGGCAATTTACCATTATCTGTAACAAATTCTAAGTATTTAATTTAACTCAAACACCATATGTTTTAAAGAAGAGGAATACAAAGAAAATATAAGAATGGATTAAAAAACTACAAGCTAGTCCCGCAATAAAAAAAAACCACAACCAACTGCTCACAACTCACAAGTATCAACCGTAATCCTTCATCGTGGTTCTAAATTCCAATCCCACAACCACAAACCAAATGGCCCTACACGGGCTACACCTTAGCCCAGGCTCAGTATCTCATCCTAGGACTCCTTGAACGGTGTCCACGGGGTGATCTACAAACAAGAGGAAACTATCACAATCCGAATAAAGAAGAAAACTATCAAATGTCTCACCAAACAACCTTTTGGCTTGGAGCATGCATGTATTCCAAGGACGAACTTTGTAAGAAAAATCTAAATATGACGTTAAACTTTGCTTGCTTATAAACATGCTTCATAATATGTTATACATTTTAATATTTCCATAATTCCATCCAATAATTTGTCATCATAAAAAGGGGGAGGTTGTTCATCTTATTATATTTTTTGATGATAACAAATACAAATTCATTAAGGCTACTAAGAGATGCCATGCCATGACCATGCATTAAGGCTACTAAGAGAGAACCCTAAGGTAATATAAGCCCTTCACTGATAACCATGCATTCGGCATAAATTTTTAGTATAAACAAGTCTATAATCAAAGGAAAAGTCAAAGTTTTGCTCAAGCTACTCGTATTGGAAGAAAAGCAATTGACTTAAGGTTATTCTAAAGCAATCATACTATGGCCTATGTAACTCATCATGATGAAAAGATTAATCGGGCATAAATTTTTTTCTCCCACACCTTAGGAGATTGAAATATCATCATCAATATCTAACCATGAACTCCGAGCCTTGATGGTTTTGGAATCCATCAATATCTAACCATGAACTCTGAGTTTTACTGCACCACAGTCCCTCTTGAAACTCTGAGTTTCAAGAGCCAACCCTCTCAATATCTAACCCTCTGAGTTGTGCCCAGCACCACAGACCACAGTCCACAGTCCCTCTTGAAATTCTGAGTTTCAAGAGCCAACCCTCTAAATATCTAACCCTTTGAGTTGTGCCCAGCACCAGTCCCGAATAGGGATGGCTCCTGTTTTTGTTTTGAATTACTCTGAGTTTTACTGCATTTTTATTGTACTCATCACCCTGACACACACTCTCTCTCTCTCTCTACCTCTGTGAGGTCTGAAGACCCTAAACCGCACTTCTCTCAGTCTTCTTTGTTTGTCCATCGACTCCATCCTTCCTCGGCCAATCGGTCTTGACGAGATTACTAAATGGTCGAAAGACCACAAAAGACAAACATAAAAACAGAAGAAGCAACTTCTTTTAGATTGAAACAATATTTTGTATGAGTGCAGGCGCAGGCTCTTGATATGATACGAGGTAAAAGCATACTTCGATTCACATTTACAGGGAAACCTTTCAACAAAAGAAGCAACAGAAGTCATGAAGGAAAAGTACCAGTGAGAGCTATTTTCAAAACAAAAACTGGTTTGCTCTGTGCTAGGGTGGTCGGCAAACGAACGAGTCTTCTTACTTCTTAGTTTCTCAGTCTACAAAAACGATGGTCTCTTGCAGACTGAGCCACAACTCTGTGCACTGTGCTACGGCGATCGGTGGCCGACAGTCGGCGGTTCTACGGTGGCGGCGACGCCCGGCGATCGGCGGTTGTGTTCTGTGAAGGTTGTGCGACACTGACACTGCGACTGCGAACTGCGGTTCTGGTAATCTGGTTCTACCTCTGCGAGCGAAGAAGAACAGTGAACATTGTTGACTGAACGTATTATTCTTACCCTAATAATTTAATACACTATATAAGGGGTATAATTGTAAATTACAACCGGGGTCGGGGATTTATAGGCAGACTCCATCCCCGCCCCATCCCTGGGGCAAAAAAAAATTCCCCGAACCCGACCCGCATGCATTTGTTACTGGGGAAAATCCACCCCCGTTCGGGGCGGATCGGGTCGAGGACCCGGCTTTGTGGGTAAAATTGCCACCCCTAGTAAAGAGATTTTCATTTATCCAAATAAAACTTATTCATATCTTAGGTGGATAATTAACTTTTACACACAAGAAAAAAAATTAAAATGGGCAAATGTGTTCTATTATGTTTTATTAACATTAACTTTTATTAGACATATTCATAGGTCGGGTAAACCGACAGCCCAGCCTGCCCTACCCCGATATAAGTCGGGCTTGGACAGGATTTCAGACTTGTGGGATCGGGCTCGGGCCTAAAACATCGGGCCCGACATTTTTCAGGCCAGGCCCATGCTTTCTCAAAAAAACCTAGTCCGAGTCTAACTTGATAATGTATTTTATAATAAAAATATATTTATATAATATATATATATATATATATATATATATATAATGGTGATAATTTTCATTATTTTTTTTCAGATTTTGAGGTCTTTTAATATAAATAAAATAGTTTTTAACTGAATAAAATAGAAAAAAAATCTTTTTTTTTGTCAAATTTTTGGCTCAGATCGGATTCAGACCCATTCTTCAAGCTTTTTATGAGAACTGCGCTAGGATTCAAGACCTAAACCCGATGATTGGGCCAAGCTCGAATTTGAACCTGAACATATATATTTTATTAGTATAGAGGTAAAGCCCAGCCCGATCTAACCGAATAAATGAAATAAGTATTACCCAAAAAAACAATTTTCACTCGAGTAAGCGCATTACTCAGTTAAACAAAATAAGCCTGAATCGGCACGTAAAGAGCAGTGTGACCCAATATGGGACTATGCCATTAAGTAATAGCTTACATAGAGCGTGTGTCTACAGTATAGCCTAGAGTGAACTACTTGAATTTCATCTAAATTACCAGTATCCCTGAAAACTGGAAAGTATTTAAAAGAGAGTGGGAGAAATCGGAAAAGAGAGATTCTTGGTTGTTTTAAGTACAAAAGTCGATAACTAGTGGGATGTGTTACATGTTCATGCACCCTATTGATTACATTTCTTAAATTTACCATGTTTTCTCGTGAGCCCATTACTCTTGCCAACTTCATGTGATATGGGAATGGGAACAATTCACGTAGTTATATTATATAGAGTACAGAGAGCCATCATGTAGATCAGGACCGTCTATACCGTTGATCAACTTCCCTTTATTCTAGCCAGGTTTTTTTGACCGCCGGTATCCATCTACATTGTTGACTCCTTCCGGATGCCGTGACGTGTGAAAACTTGGTCAACAAATTCCCCCCAGTATGCGCAAATCCCAGATAGACCTTTCAGTTACAGCTTCCATCTTTGTTGACCACGTACTCTGGAACGGATGGGTAAGAAGAATGCTTGAGAGAGGCCTAGAAGGGTCTTATGGTAAATTCATCGCCAGCCACATCCTTTATGACGAAGGCAACCTTCACTGTTGACCGCCAACGTTCACATGATAATCACGATTAGCCCCCCGTATTACGAGTGAAACTGTAGATTAAATTCAATTAAAAATTAATGCCTTTAAAAAAAAAAAAAATTATCTTAATTACTACACAGGTCACATCCTCACATGATGAAAGACCATTAAGTGGGATTCCTATCCTTCCACTTTAACTACGATACTCGTTACTTTCCTGGGAATAAAAGGAAAACGAGTACAATCGCGTAATTATCCTCCAATTTGGGTCCAAATTACACGTTTAGTCTTAAGTCTATGCTTGAGTATGGAATGTACGACCGTTAGATTTAGATGAAAAAGATGACAATTGTATGATCCTTTCCATTTCCTTGGTACAGCTGGCAAATTCCCCGAACAAGAAGGTAAATCTAGATTAGAAAAAAAGGAAAATTAGAAAGATTCCGAGGAAGAGGATATTCTACTTCTATGTGAATTTAGGAAGGTAGATATTGTCAAATCCGCTGCTAAATGCTAATAATCCTATAAGAGTTTTCTCATTAGGATTAGGATTCTTATTCCTAATCTGATAACGTCAAAAACTCAGCTCCGCTTTACCAATTTAACCCTAACTCGGTTTCTATTACGATTAACTCTTACGTTAAGCAAGCCCTAGTTCGCCGTCTATAAATAGGGTTCTACCGAATCTTTTTCTTTTTCCATTATTTTGTGCTTCTGTGCTGCTGTTGTTTGTTTTCTGACAGATTTTTTTTTTTCAGCCTCTCTGTCTGCCTTTTTGTTGTTTTACTGTCACTCCTAGGATCGAAAAAGATCAAAGAAAGTCCGATAGATGTCTCCCGGCATCTCGTACAACGGAGAAGCTTTAACGTCGTTTTTCATGGTAATCTGTTCTGCTTCTGTTTTTATAATTTAATAATCTTTTCAGTTTTCTTGTTTCGATCAATTGAGACTCAAGAGTTCCAAGCCATGGCCATCGTTGTATATGGAGCTTCGATTTCCAACGCTTGATTTTTTTTTTCTTTCATTTCGTCCGGTCTGAGCTTCTTTGGATTTTTCTTCGTCGTCGTTTCTGCCGATGTGATGTGTCTGAACGTTTTTTATCTTGGTTTTAGGGTTTAAGACCCAGAAACTAGGAGTTTCTCTCCCGGTGTTGGTGATCGTTGGCTCATATTGACATCGGACGATGCCTTGTGTGACTCCTGATCCGTCCGACAAAGATGCGGAGCCTTTCGTGGAGGTGGATCCCACGGGACGATACGGTCGGTATAGCGATCTGCTTGGTGCTGGCGCGGTGAAAAAGGTCTATCGCGCGTTCGATCAAGAGGAAGGAATCGAGGTGGCATGGAACCAGGTCCGACTGAGGAATTTCATCGAGGATGCTTCGGTTATAGATCGCCTTTTTTCGGAGGTTCGTTTGCTCAGGACTTTGAAGAACAACAACATCATTATGCTGTACAATGTGTGGATGGACGAGGAGCAGAACACGTTGAATTTCATTACAGAGGTCTGTACGTCGGGTAATCTGAGAGAATATCGAAAGAAGCATCGCCATGTGTCGATGAAGGCCCTAAAGAAGTGGTCCAAGCAGATTCTCAAGGGTCTGGAGTATCTCCACACTCACGAACCTTGCGTCATCCACAGAGATCTGAATTGCAGCAATGTCTTCATCAACGGGAACATTGGACAGGTGAAGATTGGAGATCTGGGATTAGCAACGATAGTGGGGAAGAGCCATGCGGCCCACTCAGTGCTGGGGACACCGGAGTTTATGGCACCGGAGCTGTACGAGGAGGAGTACACTGAGTTGGTGGATATATACTCGTTCGGTATGTGCGTGCTGGAAATGGTGACGCTAGAGATACCATACAGCGAGTGCGACAGCGTCGTGAAGATATACAAGAAGGTTACAGCCGGGGTGAAACCTCAGGCCCTGAACAAGGTCAAGGACTCAGAAGTCAGGGCGTTCATAGAGAAGTGTCTGGCCAAGTCGGAGAACAGACCATCTGCCTCGGACCTCCTTAAGGATCCTTTGTTCTACGGTATCGACGATGATGACGAGGTGATTGACGAAAAATAAATTCTTTGTTATCGTCGTAATCAGCTGCAGCAGCATCTTTTGAAGTGAAGAAGCGGAGAATTGACAGGCTATTGTTTTGTTCTTTTATTGTTTCTTTGCTGTTTGATTTCTCCTCTTTTAATTTTGATACGGAGAGGAATAGATACAAGTAGCTAGGTGGATTGAGGGATATTTTCTACCATCTTTTTCCTTCAACATTTTTTGTTTTGCCTTGTTCCCCCCTCCATGTTTGTCGCGGGGGAGTTGCTTGGCCTTGTCGGGTGGGTTAAAGTAGGGTGGAGAGGGGAATGCGGATTCGAGGTGGTCGTTTTTCATTTTTTCTTTGCTTTATTGCACATCTCTTTGTACAGTTTGAAAAATATCTGTGTATATAGAGGCTTAGTGCTTTCTTCAATTGAAGCAGTAGTGCCAATACATTACTAAAAGGTGTTAGGTGAGACTATGAAGTGGGTTAGTGAAGGTGTATTCATGGTGACGGATACCGATCCTTGGTTAGAAAGCCATACTTTTGGTCACTCTTACTATGGTCGCGTTTGGGTAAGTTTCATGATTTGTTTGTGTTTTGAATCTTTTGATAGTTACAAAGCACAAAACCCCAATTTTGATTTTAAATTGTGATAAATTGTTGACACCTCCCCAAGTTTCTAGTAGTTGCTGAAACCTCCCCTAAACCACGTGAACTTTATAACACAATTATAAGTAAACCCCCTCTGTTAGAATTCTCTAACAAGATGTATGAAAATGTCTAAACTACACCCAGTTATTTTTTACCAAAAAGGATTTCTTTCCAAATTCTTCTTCATATCAATGGTTACCCCAGGTATCTCTATTTTTCAAATTTAAGGTAAAGCTGCAACCTTAAGCTCTTATTTTTTTTACAAACTTTGTATTGTTTTTTCTATAAAAACCATCCTCGATATGTTTGGTTTGAAGGAATTTTCCTTCAAAGTTCAAACCAAACATAGCCTAAAGGGGGTCTAATTCCAAGGTGATTGCAGCTACCAAACTTAAGGGGAGGTTGCAACCCAAATATCAAAAGTAGCATTAGATTGGGTCCGGTTGCAACCCAAATATCAAAACCAAACATTAGCATTCGCAAAAATATGAAGACAAGTCCGGTTGTGGTTGCATTAGATTGGGTCAAGCCTCAACCCTAATAACCCAACGCAAGTTGCAGCCCTACCTTATTTGGCCCCTTAATTTCTGCGTACTCTTGCTTGTTATGATTGTATAACGAATATCCAGCCTTTAACACCTTCGTTAAGATTTTAGAAAGATAAAGTTGAACACGGTAGAGTGGACATATAGTTGGGAAAAAGGCTTTGGTGATTTTTGGTAAAACTGAATTCTGATATCTTAGAAAGCAAAAAAGAATTGAATGACTGTAAGTGTAAATAGCCATATTTTAAATGAAGAGAACTTCACGAAACATAGAGAAACAAAAGAGACGGTGAGAGAAAGGTAGGGCTTGAGATAAGGATGAAAGATACAGGCAATTGTGTGACAGAGTGAGGTCATTCTTTGAACAAAAAACTATAAAACTTGTGTAGGCTCACTGAGAGGCGGATTGACCTCTAACCCACTAAGAAGAATCTGTACAAGCTCAGTTGTTACACCAAACGGGTCAGGCTGGGTGGGGCCGGCTAGAGAAAGTATATAACATACAAATGAATAGTGAGGGGAGGTTTTACATAACTTCCCAAATTAAGATTCCACTGAAGAGGCGTGCAAACATGTCTATTGATATAATTATAATACTGTTTATTAAGTAAAAGTAGTAAGATAATTCATAGTTTAGTTCAGAAAATCATGTCAAACTCTCCATCTTGTGTTGTTTCTTAATCTACAAAAGAACATCTTACGCTTTCTATTTGCATTAAGAAGTAAGTAACACTATTTCGATGACTTAGTCATGGTGCTGTCACTCTCCAATGCTCCACCTACTGTAGTTTCCTATTGTTGTCCCCGTATTAAATTTTGAATTCAACCAGCATTACTGCTGAATTAAATTTTGAAATACGACGGAACAGGTCGATTTCTAAGCTCACAGAACAAAGAAAAAAAAAGACCAATTGCTCAGCCAGATCAATACAAAGAGTTTGTGATCGGATCGAATTGCATTTTTTAAACTACGATTTTCTTTCACCTACGAACAACATTGGTCATTGACAATTAATATATACTTCAATGCGTAATCACATGGATAGTTTCAATCTCCTTCCGTAGTGTCACAACTCACAATGATGTTCACCGTGTTCAGCCGTTGGTATTTTGATGCAAAGAGGACAATATATTAGACGCCATAGAGTTAACACTTGAGAAAACAATTAGAATATTTGTAGAATGCTTTTTATATATATATAGTTTTTATACTTTAACTTGGGACGGTGAATGATGTGGCGTAATTCGGCTGCTCCCTGCTGGAGACGATCTGGCTGCCAGTAACGACGGGGACTGAGTAACCTGCAAGAGATGAATTAGAGATCCCAGGGTGGTTTACCCGGCAAGGACACTCCGATGCTTAAGTTAGCACACAGTAGAGAGCTTGAAGATGATATCAGAGAATTCTAGAACTAAAGAGCAAAGATTACACATCATACCTTTGCCCCTGAGGGGTGAGGTCTTTATATACCAGAGTCTACGTGGGTTTGGCGGAGCAGTTCCTGGATCCTCGCTGTGATGGGATCCGTTTGCGTGTTAGGTGGGGATAATGCCACCATCTGGTAAGGTTGCCCACTTCCGCTTGTATCGGGGAGTGGGTGAACTAATGTAGCCGTTACAGAGTACGGTCCTATAAGATGCGGGGTACGGTGGTGAGATCCTCGGGGTTGTCACGTGGAGGTCGGCCTGACTAGGTAGCGAGCTTCCTGCGAAGTGTCGGGCTACTTGGTGGCGAGTTGCCTAAGCCCGTGCTCTTTAGACCCATCCTGCTCTGAATGCCGAAGTGCCTTAGTACTGAGATGAACTTGCACCGAGGTAGGCTTGTCTCGAAGTGGATTCTTTCCGAAGTGGTCCATCTGTCCGGGTTTGATCTGTAGCGGACTTGATATTGTTATCCTGGTCGCGATGTGATACCAGAGTGACTTCAGTTCAGGGTATCAGGGTACCCAAGGTTGCATTGTAGCGAACTGATCTATCATTTGTGTCGAGTCACGTCCACGTACCGATCTGATCATGTTGAGTTGTCACTTATGCCGAGTCACGTCCACGTGTCTCCCTGTTACGAGGTTGGGCCAAATTTTCCTTCATCAATTGCCCCCCACTCCCTGAGCTAGGGGTCTTGACCTGGTGCGGGGAGTTCACGATGTGACAAGTCGATTTGGCTCGAAGTCCAGGCCGCTCTGTCAGATAGGTCGCGTGCGGATGTCATGCGATCTATAAATTCTGTGGATGCCAAAAAATGTGCTAAACTGTTTTTGACCTCGAGGGTCATGCAACCGGTTTTCTTCAGAGCCGTTAGATTGCTTTGATCTCGACCGTTGCTTCTCCGGTACAGTGGCTATAAATAAGGGGGACCCGAGACTCATTTTTCTCGCCACAAATTCACAAGTTTGTTCTAAGGTCGCGTCGGAACCCCTCAGCTCGCCACCCCTTCTTAGTTTTTCGAGGTCTCTCCCTTCTTTTCTTGGTGAGTTCGCAAATTTCTTAAGTTTGTATTTTATTGGTTTAAGTATGTCTAGTTCTAGTTTAGACAACCTTTTAGGTAGTGAGGTCAAGGGTGCCATCATGCTAACCGCGGCCCCTTCGGGGGACGCCAGTTCGTCGCTGGGTGACTCCCCTCTTCGGTTTCTGGAGGGGGTGTCGATGCCCGAGAATGAGCCACCTAGGCTCGGGGAGACCGAGGTTCAGGAAGAGGGACTGTCCTCTAGAACAGAGGCCCCATCTTCTTCCTGAGGTCGGAACCCAGACGACTTCGGTCCCTCAACTATGACCTCGGATAGTGACGGGTTGTCGAAGCCCTCAAAATTAGTACTAGTCCCACAACAAAATATTTGCAGTAAAAGTGGTAGTAGGTCGAATCCCACAGGGAGCTAACAGTAATCTCTCAACCGAATGAATATTATCACTGAGTGGGAAAATTAAATAACCGAAATTAAAAGAACAAGAAAGCAATAGAAAATTTAACTAACAAGAAGTAATCAGTCTTACTGAATTCTGGTTCAAGGGTTCGGTTTAGTCAATTGGCCATCGATCATAGGTAGACTTTGGTGGTCTCGCAATTCAAGCATTTAACCTTAGATTTATTAGGATAGCCATAATAAACCTTGTGTTCTCCTAAATCAGCTGACCAAACCCAGCATTCGATCAACACTTATCACTAATTGATTGGGTACGATAGCGTTCCATGTCAACTAGCGATAACATTAAGCTTTGTGAAAACAGTTAAACTAAAATAACAATAATTGAGATAGCTGCAATTATCGAATTCTGTTCCATCGATTCCCTTTAGGTTAAAACATGTCAATACATTGGTTAAAGGCTGTCACGAACAATTGACCCAAAAAGATATTAAGCTAATCATGGATAGCAGTAGGAAAATCAACATTAATTCAGTTTGTCAGACTAAATAACATTAATCATCCAATGAAAATATGCATAAGAATCAATGAATACTTGAATTAGAAAACAAGAACTAAATAACATTAATCATCCAATGAAAATATGCACAAGAATCAATGAATACTTGAATTAGAAAACAAGAACTTAAATCAAATACAGAACCTCACAATGACTCAACCGAACCTCCCCCCTTGAACTAGAAAAGAGAAGTTTAGCTACTCATGATCTTCGAACTCTCCATGCTCAACTTCTCAGTGGTCGAACTGCTCTCTTGGTAACTTGAGTTGCTTGAATGATCTCTTGGATCTCTTCAAATTAGAAAGTCCTAATCTGTTTTAAACTAATCATATTCTATCTCTTATCTAGTGATCTAATCCAATCTTCTTATCTTGATAGGATTACATTCAAGAATTTAAATATAATAAGACTGTCTTTCTGGAAGTTACATTCGAAATTGGGACTCTAGGCTCTTGAATTCGAGTTGGGCTGCTATAAAAACTTGGGCTGCTACAAGACTTCTGTGAGTTGGGCTTCAGCTGTGAAATGGGCCTGGCTGCGAACTTGCTCCAATTTCGGGCCTGATTTCGTATTCGATGCGAACCGAATCTGTCAAAACCTAAAACATAAAAGTTGTGGGCATTTCTTTCATCTTTCTAATGCCTCTTGAATTGTCCAATTCGGGGTCCGAAATTGAGAGTTATACCCAGATTACTGACTGTTGCCGAAACTGTGCAAAATCATCCGAATTGCCCTGTTTTCTTCCAATTGCCTTCTTTCTTGCCCTGAATCGAAATACAAGAGTAATGAGTCCATTTAAGTGCTAAATTGATGTAAAAGAGTGAATATTAGGGGATAAAAATAGGGTACTTTTTAGTCTCATCAGATAGACTGATGTCCTTGGTAGCTCGCTATCACCTTCCCGATAGCTTAATTTTAGCCTTCGTTTAGGTCAGTTACCTTGGGCTCATGATCACAATGAGCTTGCTGTTTTTGAAGAGCAGCTCGCTGCCAGGCTGCGCTTCCCTCTCCACCCCTTAATCGTAGAAATAATTAAGTTCTTCAACATCACTATTAACCAACTTCATCCGAACTCGATTCAGAATATAGTTGGTACCATCTCCCTTTTCTACGAGTACAACCGTCCCCTGTCCTTAGACACTTTTAGCTCGATCTGTGCCATTAAGAGGAACTCGGCTAGTCTGCGTGGGGACGCCAGATAGAGCTACTACATTTCTCCTCGGCCCGGGTTCAAGATATTGTTCGGTTGCCCAGGCCAAAGAGGAGGCATAGAAACTGCATCGCGAACTCGATAAAGCTCGAGGCGAGGTGCTCCAGGCCAAGAAGGGAGATCGAGGCCAGAAGGAGCTAATTCTGGCTTTAACTAAGGAAAAAGAGAAACAGCAGGAGCGGATCTCCGCATTGACCGAGGAGAACACGGCGCTGATCGAGGAGAGAATGAGGCTTCGACGAGAAGTTGAAGATCTCAAAGCGACGGTTCAAGAGCGAACTTGGATCTTCGACACCGCTATTGAAGAGGCACAAAGCCAGGCTATTGAACACTTCAAGCGATCATCGGATTTCCACAATCTCCAAGTTGAGTATGGTTTGGGCTCCTACTGCTTCGGCTTCAAATTGTGCTAGTATGTGATGAGAAAGAAGTTCCCCGACATCAATCTCAAAGCCATCTCCGCATCTAAACTTACTCTCGAGGATGCAGAGGCAACTAATGCAGAGCCCAACTCATCAGAGGAAGGGAGTGACAACGAGGTCGAGGAGGAATACCCCTCGAACCAGGAGAACGCGGAAGATCGTATGGAGACCGACCCAGCTGACAAATCTTAACCGTGATCCTTGAGCTTTCTTTTCTTTTTTTGTATTGAATGTACTCCCCGAAGCCGCCGAGCTCGGGTTAGAACAAAATCTCTGTACCTACACCTTTTTGTGAATGAAATACCAATCTTTTGAGTAATCCTTCGTGTAAAAGATATTTTGAGTATAGATAACTTCCGATCTGGGCAGCAAATGTGTAGGTTACCCGAATTTCCGAGCTACCGAGCTAGACAATATGTAAGGATAACCGTAATAGAAAAATTTTCTAAGTGTTTGTCACCCCGAACTGCCTGCAAAGGCTTAGTAGGGGTAACTCCACGTAACGTACGCCGAGGTGAGCGACATCGCGGGGCAAGCAAAGTAAAAAATTTTAAGTGTTTGTTACCCCAAATTGTCTGTGCACGGGCTACTTATTTAAATGCTAGTTGTCCCTTATGAATTTAACCTGTTATTATATGCTGAGGTGGACTAGACATCGTAGGACTTATACCCGAGATGTCTATGCCTTAGGCATTAGAGGTAATTTGCCTATGCCAAAGAGGCGACTGGGACTTAGGTGCCCATGCCAAAGAGGCGACTAGGACTTAGCTCACCCATGCCGAAGAGGCGACTGGGACTTAACTCGCCCATGCCGAAGAGGCGCCTGGGACTTAGGTGCCCATGCCGAAGAGGCGACTGGGACTTAGCTCGCCCATGCCAAAGAGGTGACTGGGACTTTGGTGCCCATGCCGAAGAGGCGACTGGGACTTAGGTGGTGAGGAAGTCTTTTGTCAATTCACCAGTTCGCGCCTGGGCCAGGCCGCCAGGTGGGGGCCTTAGAGCTATGACTGCGCTACATCAGCCTCGTGATGCCGGTCACCCACTCCTATAAGAAGCTACTGGGAGCTCGTCCAACGGGGGCAACACTACTGACTTTAGGTTGCCAGCTCGCATGGGAGCCTTGGAAGGATCGACCGGCAAGGACGTCCATGCAGTCTATTGGCCGTCAACTCCCGCGGAAGCCACGAAGAGCTCATCTTTGTAGAGGAGACCTAGCGAAGAGGATTGACAAGGTTTTATCTGAATTGAAAGCAAAGTCGGTAGAGCTGCTTAGTCTGTTAGCTTCCTACATAGTCTTTGAATTCATAAAAAATGGAAACTATAAAGCGAGAGCTTTAGTTTCTAAAAAGTGAACTTAGCTTTCTAGACGAAGAGAATTTCGTCGTTCAAGAGATGAGAACTTAGTCTTTTGTAGCGTATCCCACAGAACCACAGAGGGTTCAGCGAATGTCGTGCTGACTATAGGAGGGAGTGGCGCATTCACTTGTGCAGTCGCTTGGGGCATTGTCAGCGCTAGGACCCTAGCCGCAGTAAGCAGTATGGTGAATTGACCTATGCAGACAGACGGGAATTGAGGTTGCCCTCCGAAGACGTTCACTTCGTTGTTTTGTCCGGCGTTGCTAGAGGAAGCCATGGATTTGATTTTGAGCTTGAGATTTTGAAAATGGAAACAAGGGCTTTTAGTAGCGAGTTCCCACAAACGGCGCCAAATGATGTGGCATAATCCGGCTGCTCCCTGCTGGAGACGATCTGGCTGCTAGCAACGACGGGGACTGAGTAACCTGCAAGAGATGAATCAGAGATCCCGGGGTGGCTTACCCGGCAGGGACACTCTGATGCTTAAGTTAGCACACAGTAGAGAGCTTGAAGATGATATCAGAGAATTATAGAGCTAGAGAGCAAAGATTACACATCATACCTTCGCCCCTGGGGGGTGAGGTCCTTATATACCGGAGTCCACGCTGGTTTGGTGGAGCGGTTCCTGGATCCTCGCTGTGATGGGATCCGTTTGCGTGTTAGGTGGGGATAATGCCACCATCCGGTAAGGTTGCCCACTTCCACTTGTATCGCGGAGTGGGTGAACTATTGTAGCCGTTACAAAGTATGGTCCTGTAAGATGCGGGGTACGGTGGTGAGATCCTCGGGGTTGTCATGCGGAGGTCACCCTGACTAAGTAGCGAGCTGCCTGTGAAGTGCCGAGCTACTTGTTGGCGAGCTGCCTGAGCCTGTGCTCTTCAGACCCATCCTGCTCTGAATGCCGAAGTGCCTTAGTACTGAGATGATCTTGCACCGAGGTAGGCTTTTCTCAAGGAGGATTCTTTTCGAAGTGGTCCATCTGTCCGGGTTCGATCTGTAGTGGACTTGATATCGTTATCATGGTCGCGGTCTGATACTGGAGTGACTTCAGTTCGGGGTATCAGGATACCCGAGATTACTTTGTAGAGAACTGATCTGTCACTTATGTCGAATCACGTCCACGTGCCGATCTAATCATGTTGAATTATCACTTATGCCGAATCACATCAACATGTCTCGCTGATACGAGGTCGGGCCAAATTTCCCTTCATCAGGTGATATTCTAGGTATAACCACCATTCTAACATCTAAACAATGGTGTCTCATCTGCCACTGTAACAATTGTGTTTGGTTAGAAATAAAAGCAGCACTGTGTCGAGGGAAAGAGAAGACGGTGGCATTGGAAATAAATCCACTCTGCCGCAGGTACAATTAAATGCTGTGTGTGTTGTATTCTCCCTGTTTGCTTTTACATGTGTCCAAGCATGACTCCTGCTGTAATCAGTAATTACAAAACCCAGCTTATGTACAAATAGTCCTCAAATTAGACAGGTGGCAAAAGCATTTCCCCGTGAGAGGAATTCCGGCCTTTATCTTACTTCTCAGTACCGGTGAGATAGGAGAGAGCTAGAGTATTTTTTTTTTAACGGGGCCAGGTCTCGAGCGCAAGGCCCAAGAGCATAATATCGGAAAGGAAAGGATCAAAGGAGATGGATTATGACGTGTTGAATTCAAATTCTATCCAATATTACTGGATGGGTTCATAAAAAGTAAAACGTATTAAGGGATGATTGATTAAAAGCTGACATTGACTAGTTTTTGGGAGGGCAGACAGCCAGTGGGGCAGTGACCCATTTGATATTTGATATATCATCAACACTCCACAGACAGCAGTCTCTGGATTGAAAATGCTAATTTCTTGTTATTTGTGGCTATATGAGAAGGGGTGGTGGGAGTCATCCAGCACAGCAAGCCAGATATGTGGACTAACTTGTCTTTACTCTTTAATTGCCATGTTGGTTGGACATGCAAAATGATTCATTCATCTAAATAGGACCTTCATTCATTCATTGAGAGAGATGGAACCAACCCACAAGGTCTGGACAGCACATCACCACAAATATTAATTACTAGATGTATGACGTTTACAACGCTTCTGTTAAGGCGGCCTACTTCGTTTACAATACAATTTCATTTGCACTCAGCTATAAGCATATATGTTCAAAATGGGAATGAACTCTCATTCCAACGGAACCTTTTAAACCAAAAAATGCATAATTTAAGTTCAAGATGGGGATAGGGTCTCTAACATTATATTTGTTTACGTAACCAATATGCAAAAAAAAAAACCCTAATTAAGACTGATATACCATAATAGGTTGTCTGAGTCAAGCTGTTTAGCACAAGGATGAGCTTCCTTTTTGTTTTATTAACTTATTTATTTATATTTGTATTTAAGAAAAGAGAGTATACAGTCCATTATTTGTTCTAAATGGCAATCAAAATGATAAGATCTTGCTTTATATGAAAAAACAATTGAGGCAAGAGGGAAGAAGTGACCCCACCACTTTATACGATAAGAAAGCTAGGATGTAAGCGGTGCAAAATTTGCAATAGTTAAGTACAAAGGAAGAAAAAGAACAGATTTTGCATCAGATGGGACCGCAAATTATGGTTAAAAACAAATAGGTTGCAATTTTAAGTTAGGTAGTTCAAATTTGAACAAACTAATGTTAAAAATAACATTATCCTTGGGGTCATGTTGAGCACCAGCTGTTGAGCATGTAGTGATGGGATTATGAAGGAGACAAATAAGTCAGAAAAGCTGTGCCACATGGTGAAGAACCGAGGCTCACTGTCTCACTCACCGTCACCGCTCGCCATTATTGATCCTACGAAGACATATTTTGTATAGGTGAAAGTGAAACTAACTGTGCGTAGGTAGTGTGATGAGAAATGTAGAAGATCACATGAGTGAAATGGACCAAGAGGTTACAAGACTATAAACATTAGTGGGTGGATCTGGTAATCAAATGGTTGAGCAAAGTGGGCTGATCCAACTAATTAGGTTGGGGCCCAGAATGGACTCTCACACAGTCACACTTTCCTTGATATCCTCTATGGATGGGCCAGAGCATGGCTTGATTTTACAGGGCTTTTTTTTTAATATTAAAATTTAATTTTGATAATTTAAAATGCATATTTATTTATGAATAAAAAACTATTAAAAATTTAAAATTAATGTAGGATGACAAGGTGAAGAGGGCATTCAGCACAGCCGCTCATTTGTAATCACTTCTTTCAGCACAGCCTTGAATGCATTTTATATAATATGGGCTTAGTGCTAGATTTTGATAATGTAGAAGTTAATAAGCATTATATGGATTAGACAATAAGGGAGGGGCCTTATTTATCAAAGAAAAAAAGTAATGGCTGATGCTTTCATCTCAACTCAATGGCTGGAGATGAGGTGTTCATGGGGACACGAGGACTCGATCAATTATAACAAATGATGATTGCTCTGCAATGAATAGTCTGCAACCAGAAAGGATGTGTCCGGCCCAAACAAGTTAATTATAGATAGACGTTGTCACGGTGTTATTTCGAGACCCGAGGACTCGATGAATTTAGGGAGAATTTGAAATTCGCCCCAAATGGGTTTAGAGAGAAATGGTCAATTCCTGAAACCTCTCTTCAACTTTGAACTTTGGTAATTATAATCACCTCCTTAGTAAACCCCCTCTATTAGAATCTTTTAAAAATCGGCATGAGTGTCCTAAATAATCGTGCAGTTACTTTTGACAAAAATGTTTAATTTTTAATTTTTTTTCTTTATCTGAATTGCTATTTTAAACTTCAAAAATGTTACTTTTGACAAAAATGTTTAAATTTTTAAAAATCGGCATGAGTGCCCCAAATTTTTTTCTTTATCTGTCCTTTATGTCAACCGCTCAAAGGTAAAGCTGCAACTTCAAATTTTCTTTTTTCTTTTTTAGTTGTTCATAAAGTTTGTATTCTTTTTTTTCTGTAAAAATCAGCTTCAGTAGTAAATTGCATGGATATTTTGGACATTTTTGTGCCTCTTGTTAGAGGATCTAACAAAGGGGGTCTACATGCAACTATGTTACAATGTTCATGGGAGGTGATTGAAATTACCAAACTTCAGAGGATGTTTCAACAACAACCAAAAAATTCAGAGGTGGTTTTAGTAATTCACCCAAAAAAATAATTAAAATAAAAGTATAGTTCAAACCCTAATAACTATACACCTTATCTAGACGGGAGCCCTTCCTACTTTTTTGGTGTCAGGGGCTACTTATATTTATAATGCCATGAACCTTAGTGTAATAGTAAAATCTTGGCCTAACACATAAACTCTTGAAAGAGGATTTGTTTGTCATGAATAGAATTTTCTAGATTATTAAATATCTTTATAGCTATATTTTCTTTATGAAATATATCTTTATAGCTATATTTTCCCTTGTCCAGAGCCATGGGTCCGAAAACACTCCCATTCCACCTAGAGATCTCCACTCCCATGATGTAGCTCCATCATCAAACACGGTACAATAAGTCAAATTTAACTTTATGTTTATATTTGTTAAAAAATTTATGTTATACCTAAATCTATATCTTTTGGTGAAAAAAATAACATCATTATTTTGTCTTTTGTAGGATATTGAACATATACATGACACAGGGTTTTTTCATGCACATGCAACGAGTACGGAGAAGGAGAATGCCAATGCAAAGGGGAAATCCCTTCATTTTGAATGATATATTTTTCTTCTTTTTTCATATATATTTTTTGGTTAAACATAAATTTTTAATAGCAAATACATTATTTATTAATTATAATTTTGAAATTTAATTTTTTATATTTTAATATATATTTATATTGTTAATTGAATGATTATATGGATGAATGTGATGAATTAAGGGGTCATTCTTTTTCCAGATTTGAAGAGGGGGGAAAGTTGGTCAATGGGATTTTGATTCTCATTGACCAAGAATCCCATGTTCTTTTTTCAGATTTATGTGGGGGTTAGGGAAAGTTTATTTTCTTGGGTATCACTTACTCAGCCATCTCCTAGGTGGGTAAATAATATTTCCACCTTGGGGGAAAGTTGCCAACACTTGAATGGGACAAAAATGCCCCTTGTAATAATGGATTTTTGTGACTAGAATAGTCTTTGCCTTATTTACATGGGAAATAAAAGAACATGGGTAAATGCACTTACCTGGGTAAGTCTTTCCTAGGAAACACTTACCTAGGTAAGTGCATTTACCGAAGTAAGTAACCTACCGAAAAGTGAATGGAGCCTAAGTGTAAATCAAGTAATTTAAAACGCTGTTTATAAATGTCACCAAAAGTGCGTCTAAGTAACATATAAGTTAGTTTTAGCGACATTTGCAAATGCCACAAAAAAGTCACCACAAATGACACGAAAACATTTTGAGTCTTTTATAGGCGCAACATTTGTACAAACATCGGTGAAAGTTTCCAGCAACGTTTATTGTAGTTTTGGTGACGTTTGTCTAACGTCGTGAAAACCCTTTTTTTTGTAGTGCCTCTAAGACATGTCATGTTAGTTAAAGAAGCTATAGGTGACAATGCAAGCAGAGAGAATGTGGTCCTAGCATCCCTGCTTCTAGTATTCTCCAGTGTCATACTTGCATATGCTTTCTGCCCCTTATCAAATGAAAAACCACTATTTGGTATAATAATATGCTCCCGTGATAGATTGTGTTTTGTTTCTATAGGTCTGTCTACCA
The DNA here is from genome assembly GCF_055504915.1 of Nelumbo nucifera. Classification (NCBI taxonomy): domain Eukaryota; kingdom Viridiplantae; phylum Streptophyta; class Magnoliopsida; order Proteales; family Nelumbonaceae; genus Nelumbo; species Nelumbo nucifera. The sequence continues at coordinate 65,780,951 of NC_142649.1, forward strand.
AAGAGCCTGATGGTGCACAATCTGGTTGCTCCTAGCTGGATGGAAGCTCGGACGTCGGTTTACTTAGGTGGCCGATCAAACTACAAGAGAATATGATAAGAGGACCCAGGGTGGCTTACCCGATGTAGGCACTCCAATGCTTAAGTTAGTGAAGAGTATTTGTGAGCTGAAAAGCTTTGTAAGCAAGAGAGATAGAGAGCTAATATCGCGCGTACCTTGTAATGGTGGGGTTGAAGCCCTTATATAGGTGAGCTGATGTATGTCTCATGAAACACATTCAAGATCCCTGACCCGTGTTACCAAAGAGTCAATTTCGCACCCGGAGATGGACTTCGTGTGAGCTAACACTACAAAAAAAGAAGGGCTAAGTTGGCGCTCACTGAACCGCCGGCTTTGCCTTTTAAACCGCAGGCATAGATATGAACCGGCGGTTCAGTAGGATTATTGTCTTCTTCCCCATTAATAAGTAACATAGGCTTCTTAATTTTATTGGATGAAATGAAAGGGCTCATCATCTCGACATAAGTACTAGTGGCCTTCCAAAGTGTTCTGTCATTCTACAACAGTGACAGCATAGAGTAAAAAGGCATGAAATGCAAATCATTGTAGATAAGGAGAGTAAAAGCAAAAGCTCTTGACAATTTGTTAAGGAAAAATGGATTTAGACAAGTCATAAGATGCTATTACCTGAAAACCAAAAGGAGTAAGTGTTCTGTTGTAAGCCCCAGAGCGAGCAATTCCACAACAGAAGAGATGAGGAGAATGTGCTAGGAGATTTGCAGTCATGAATGACCTCCAACAACAATTTTGTTTGGATGAGCCACCTAAAACAAGTGTTTGACCAGAAAAACCAAGTCATAATGTATATACAAATATACCAATGATGTTTAACTTCCTTGACTGTAGCTTCAGCACTAGCAACCAGCTGCTCCACATACCTGTTTAAGACAAGTTAGATCTATGGATAAAGTTGTAAAATTTTAAGTTACAGAACTTAGTTTTTCTAGATTTAATAACAGTTGAATTGATAATAAAAGAAAAAGAAATTTCCTTTTACTAGACGGTATAGAGCCAGTTTTGATTTTGGCTTTTAGTGGTCATTGGGCTGATTGTTTATGTGAACCAATGACCAACTTGTATAGCTTCTAAGGGGTAAGTATTTTTGGATATCTAATAAAATTTTAACGGTTTCCACCCTTCCACTGGAAGTAAAGCTTGGGGTTAATAACAAAAACTGAAAAAAAGAACCATTGGGTAACAAGAGAAGCATGTAAACAGAAATCTGAAGCAGCGTATGAATGGAGATTCCATTGGTAAGGATGATATGTGAAGGGACAAGATAGGTAGCTGTGACCACATTTATTAGATAGATAGGATCTGCATTTGGGTACAAAATGGAACTTTACAGGACTTTGAGAACCTGGGAAGATGAGAGGGTAATCAGATTACCGGTCATTTGCCTCTTCATCACCCTCGCCAATGATTGGTATTGTTGGACCAGATAGAATAGCAAATCTGCAGGACATGGGACCATTAAGAATTATATTTGTCCCAAAGATATTTAATCACAAAATCCTAAAAACATGAAGCCAATATTTTCAGTTGATCAATGTCATTCTGATCTGACATCAAGGCAACAACTGTCTCACAATACTTTTCTTTATCACTCTCCCATGCATATTCGTTGTTTGCTACCTGTATTTCTGAAAAACAAATTAAGAAATATTTTTGTTAGTTTCCTGTGGCATCAATATGTCAAATACCCTCTGCAACTTAATAGTTGTGGAACAAATCAAGAAATGGGATGTTCCCTTCTGGTGTTGCATCACTTCCATTTAGCAAAATATTAGTCTAGACTAGGCTCTTCACATCATTGGGGACCCATGTGAAAGCAACTCTGAAACAATGGAGTTCAACCAACTTCGGCAACCTGTCTGTCATTGGAAGTGAGGTACATCCCATTTAGCAAAATATAAGACTTGTTGAAACAATGGAGTTCCACCAACTCTGAAACAGTGAGAATCCAACTTCTGGTGTTGCACCACTTCCATTTAGCAAAATACAAGTCTAGACTAGACTAGACTAGGCTCTTCTCATCATTGGGGACCCAGAATCAGAGTAGACGTCTTCCGATGACCCAAGTTCTTGTTCGACGCGTTTTGTACCAAGATTCATAAACTAAAGCCAGTGAATCGTCACACCAGGAGATACCTCTATAGAAATAATGACATCACAGAATCAGTATACCAGGTTCAAATAATCAGCAATGTTGTAGAGATCATTAAACTAATGTAATAAAAGAAAACTATATAGAAATTGAACTTGGCAGTAAAGAACTATAACTTGGGAAATGTAATAAAAGGAAATCAGTGGGAAAACTATTATCTAGAATCTGGCAGTAAAGAACTTCTGCCATCCCATCCAATGCATCACTAACCTTCAGCTTGATGCTGATGCTATCTGGAACCCTGAGCAAGCTGGGATTTCTGTCTTCCTAAGATATGATGTGAATGATGAACACGTTATTTGGGCTTATAGCGTACCAATTGGTGATGCCAACTGATCAGAAGCCAACATGATGGCCCTTCTAACAAGTACAGACATAGCAAGACAACTTTGTCATGCATCTCTGGCCATTAAGGTGGCCAAGCAAATTCTACAAGATGATTAAGTGTGTGAAGTGGCCCATGAAGATTGGATCACTGTCTTCATGAGCTAAGAGAAACAATGAAGTACTGTTATGTCAACACAGATAAGATGGATTCCTGGAGAACTGAACTCAAATGTCAATACAGATAAGATGGATTCCTGGAGAACTGAACTCAATGGAAGATATCTTGCTAAATCCACAGGTGGGAAAGCTTTTTTTGTGTAGTAATGGTTCTTTGCCTGAATAGTTTTCTGAAAAAAGGACTTCTTGTTAGAACCAACTACCCTTCGCAGCACAAATAAGAAGTGCAGTTCCACCAACTTTCACCTTCATGTTTTTAGAACCAACTACCCTCCTTGAAATTGTACTTTGGGATGAAATACATCCCAAAGTACTTGAAATTGTATCCCCAAGGACAACATGCTGATTTCTATTAGTGACAGAGAATTCATTGAATTAGATATGAACAGTGAGAGAAACATATACTTCCAAATTATCCATATTTACCTAGGAAAGATTTATTTGGAGGAATAATTTCAGACTTTCAAATAACATAGTCTCTATAAAGAACAAGAACCAAATGATAAAGCATAACTTACAATTTTATTGTCAGGTTCAGAACCAAGAACATAATCTAGATATCCAGGAAGAGTAAACTCAAGGCAAAGATCTTCAATTCTGGTATCACGGAAACATGAGTCAGATATAAAATTTGTGCCTTTCTCAGAAATGTGTATGTAAGACAGAGAAGAGAGCTCATGGGACAGTTGTAGAAGCATGGGTAGGTGCAGGTAGAGGAACTGATGGTGACCTGCCAAATGAAGAAAAGTTAACCAACAACTAGGGGTGTCAATTGGACTGGATTTGGTCCAATCCGATCCAGTGTGAGTCCATTATAAATGGACCAGGTTCAATCCAATCCAAGGTCACTGAACACAAATGCAGAAAATAATGGATCTAGAGGCAAAAGCAAAGCCTCATAGAGAACTAGGCCCAGAAGTATTGCATGGTGAACCAACTTTTCAGTGAACTATAGCATGCAATGGTGCCAGATAAGGAGTTGCAGACATAAACCATTCTCCATACCTGTTCACGGTATGTAGTCTGTGACATGTTTGCAAGGCTCTTCGCTAGAGAAACCATTTCAGCCCCTATCCTTTGAAACCTTCCCCATACCTGAGAAATATTTGGCATGAGATACATATAACATAAAAACTGATTTTGAAAAGCCACCTTGAAACAAATATATGATACATGAGCTTCATGTCCAAACAGGAACTAATAAGAAATTTCATAAGTGGTCTTCCAGATTATGATTGTATGCGGGGAGTTAATGAAACTTACTAATGGTCTGAGAAACAACTATTAAATTCCAGTGCCACCACAGGTTGCCATGAAGCATCGATGGATTAAAGTGCTAATTGTCTTAATGTCAAAAACTATGAAATTAAGAATATATGCCAGAACAAATACGCCATATTATAATTCAGTTTTTTTATGATATATTGAAGCATCAGAGAAAGGTCGGGGAAAGGCTTGCAGACGTGCGGTGTGACCCTGGAACTAGGGAAAGCCGATTAGGGTGGGATAAGGATAAGACTTGCAGACATGCGGTGTGATCCCAGAAAGGTCAGAGACAGCTGGCTAGCTTCTAGAAGTGGGCTATGTGGCACCTCGACAGGTCAGGCCATCACAAGTTGCTTGGACCTTGGTCTTGCCTGAGATACCCGAGCTGACCTAGCCTGCTGAGGTGGTAGGAAATCCTGACTCATCGTCCAGTCATCAGGTCGTTCCACGTGTCCGCATGCTAAAAGGTCTGGCCAAATTACCTCTCATCAGAACCAATGTGTAAATCCTTGAAATCCTCCAGCGTAGAATTATTGTTTATAAATTCCTCAGACAAAACTTCATTCTCTACGTGTCGGGGTCTCCTTGAAGAACAAAGGAAAGCCAAGAGCAGGAGGTAGGGTAAAGGCTAGGGCGAATGAAGTGATGCAATGATTATCTCGTTATGAGTTGGACACCTATTTATTGGGAGAGATCTCGAGGACCCGAAAGGATTAAGTCAAAAGTGTTTGATTCCCATTAGGGAAGGAAATCTTGGATTCGGTGTCAGTTGTCAGGGAACACTGCTAAGATTTTTCCACGTGTCTCATAAGATATCTCAAGGACGAGCTTCCCTTTCGTCTGAGGATTCTCATAACACATGTGTGCTACTTCCTTTCATGACCCTTTTAAACCGACGTGGCATGGATGGCATCACTACTTATCTCGCGTGTCCTCTTTAAGCCTATGAGTCATCTTGACACGCGCGTTATTAGCGATGCACGTGTTTCTTTTACTTGTTTCTGACCTGCGATGAACTTGCACCCATTGCGGTTATTCGATGGCCTTAAGCTCATTGCAAGTACACACGGGTCCTAAGCTCATCGCAGCACATCTTGGGTCATAAGCTCATCGGATGTCTACGCGGGTTCCAAGCTCATCACAGATGTGCGATGAGTTATAAACTCATCACAGGCATTCGTGTTGTATTGGTTTAGCACCTTCTGTGCACTCATGGTCTAGGTGACCATCATATACCTGCACTCATAAATTGTCTCTAATTCCTATATATCTCCTACATTGTCCCTAACTCCTATTTATCTCTTAAATTACCTCTAATATAGTATAGGGATTCCCTCCTAAACTATCTTTAATTCCTATTTATCCTCTCCCCCACTTTTTGTAAACATCTATGAAGAAAGTTTCAATTAAAAAATTTCAAAATTATTTAAATATTATAACGATATTATATACTAACTTTAAAATATTTATTCAAAACACAAAAATTAATTATAATAGATTTAATAATATTCATATTATTAATAATTCCATATATTTACAAAATGCATCATGAAATTATGTAGTAACAATATAAATTATAATTTTATGAATTATTCAATTTAAATGTTATTCAAATAATAAAAATTTAACATTAAAAAAATAAACCATTATATAAATATTTCAATAACTAAATATCTTAAACAACAAAATATTAAAAAAAGCTAAATAATTATATAACAAAATATTTAATATTATGTAATAACATTAAAATACTAAAAATTTTAAATATTTTACTTATTACTTAAATATTAAAATAACGAAAAATTTAACATGACTAAACTTTAAATAGTTAAAATAACGAAATTATTTAATAAAACTAAAAAAAATATTAAAAGTAGAAAAATAGTTATAATAGATTTCATAATATTCATATAAATAATAGTTTAATATTTTACAAAATTAATGACAAAGTATGTAATAATAGTACTAATTATAATTTTATGGTTTCTAAAATTCAATAATTAATTAATACTTTAAAATTTTAAATTACAATATTAGTTAAATAACTAAATAATATTGTAAATAACTAATTTCACGTATATCAATTAATAATTATAGAAAATATCTTTCAAAAACATAATATTTATTAGTAATAATTTGACGATAATAGTGTATATTCATTATATATATATACTAAAATTAAAATTTATTTTATTTTCATTAATTATTTATTGTATTTTTTTGATAAATATGTTTTCAATAGTAATTTATAAATCTAGTTTTGTCTTGTAATTTATCAATAAGTTGTCAATAATTATTGGAGATTAAACAATTATTTTTTAACTTTTGACATTTAATTTATCGTACTTATTGTATTTTTGTTATAAATTTATTTTTAGTTATTATGCACTTTTTATAATCTATTGATTAATATTTATTAGAGATTAAACTATTATTTGACATTACACTATTTATTGACTACTTTAATATATTTTTAGTATTTATTGTATTTCATAGATATCAATTTATGTTTTAAATATAATTTTTTAATACGAGAAAGTGGGAAAGTTCCCATATTATAAATTCAACAATTAATTAATATTTTTCCAAATGGCCAAATCAAAATTGACCTAACTCGGTTGAGTTGGAAAATCGCTTGACCAAAGCTAACCAGAAATGCTAGAAAACCAATCAACTTAGGTCAAGTTCAATTGGATTGATTTTTGAAAAATTAAAATATAAAACAATTATATACTCTTATGTATTTCTATTGTTTAACTTTTGCTTAACAAAGCCCGTGCATCGTACAAGTCCCTCTAGTGCCCAATAAATCAAATAAAAACCAAAAAAAGAAATTAGTTAAATTAATTTGTGAAATATTTTTGATATATCCAATAATAATTGATATTATTGAATATTATTCAGTAAATATCAACACCTAAACTATATTTTTTCGTAAATTTGGTAAATTGGAAATTTTAATTACTTATTTTGGTAATTTAATTTCAGAAATTTTTGAAAATTAATAATTACTAAAAATTGATAATTAACTAAAACATTAATAAATATAAATTGATTAATTAAAAATTATTGGTAATTTTTCATTGAAAATTTTGTTTTAATAAATATAAATATATTTTTTACATTTTCAATAATTATTGTCAATCTATTAATATTTAATGATATTATCAGATAATAATTATAAATTTTCAATAATTTATTTTTTAGTGTAAAATTAATTTCAATAAATATAAATCTATTTTTTATATTTTTAGTATCAATAAATTTGATATTTACTACAATTTTGTTAATTTAATTACTAAAAATTACTTATTTTGGTAAGTTAATTTAGTGAAATATAAATTATAAAACTTTCAATTATTCAAATAAATAATTGGAAAATTTTAATAATTTCCATAAGATACTACATTTATAATTATCATAATTATTGAAACTATATTTATGGGTTTAGGGGATGACCCCCCTGGTAGGAATAGCATGGGTGGGTTCAGAGTGGGGACCATACTCCCTGTCCCAATCCCAAGTTCTGAATTAATTCCTGTCTTTGATCCCAGTCTCCGTCAGGAAAAATTTAGCTTGCATCCCCAATTCCCAATGGAGAAGGGTTCCCTATCGACGACCTGAATCCCCACATTTTTTAATTAAAAGTATGTTTTTAGAAAGGTATTTATTAAAATAAAGGAAAACTAATATGCAAATAATATTTTAAATATATTTTGATATATCTATATAGAGCAAGGTGGTCCACCTCACCATGCCTCTCATTGCTCCAAACCCCCCTTGCTGCTCTCTCCTTAATTCTCTCTCCCTTCCCCTTCCCACCACTCTCAATTACTCAAACTATCAAGTCATCGATCTTTAAAATTTTCTTACTAAAAACATTCTTAAAATCTCTCTCTTTATCCCCTCTCTCCTAAAATCTCTCCAAACTCCTAATTTATTGTTCTTAAAACTCTAATTTCCCCACCCTTATTCTCTCTCCCTTTCGAACTAAAATTTTCAATTATTTAAGAAACGTCATCTCCTAATTCCTAAAACCTTCCCTCATTCTTCAAATATTGTTCATAACTTACTTTTTTTATACTCCTGATTAATCCCACTTCCCCACTTGTAACTAAGACACGACTCTCTCTCTCTCTCTCTCTCTCTCCCCCCCCACCCCCCACACACACATACACACTACTCGATTAAGAGTCGTGTCTTAATCCAACCCAGTTACGACCCATTTACTTTGAATGGTATATTAAAAATTGCTTGTAATTAATAATTTCATTTTATATTATTATAACTCATATGAAAAATTCCCAAACAATATTACTGTTTCTAACAATTAATAATTTTTTATTTTCTTAATATTTTTAGGATTAATTACTAATATTTTTGACAATTTACTAATAGTTTACCAACATTAATTAATTCTTTTTAGGATTAATTACAAAAAACCAAAATTCACTTAAAATCTATAATTTATATCCATGCCTTATTAAGAATTACCAAAATGCATTACTTTTTTTAGTAATTAATATTAGCGATATATTACCAAAATTAATTAACTACCAATAATAATTAGTTATTTTATTAATATTAAAATTTAAAAATTAATAATTGTTTTTGTGAGTAATTAATTTAATTATTTTTATTACTATTTTAATATTAGGATTAATTAAAAACTCCCAATATTCAATTAAAAATTTATTATTTATATATTAATCATTAATTTACAATTACCAAGTTTAGTGTTAGTGATATATTAATACCAAATTAATTAATTACCAATAATAATTAATTATTTTATTAAGATTAAAGTTTAAAATTTAATAATTATTTACATGAATAATTAAATTAATTATTTTATTACTTTATAATATTAGTTTTATTAATTAAAGTATTATTGAGTATTACTATTAACTACAATAATATTTTTTTATAAAATAAGAATTATAATATTTATTAATTCATAATTAATAATTATTAATGATAATTATAGATTTATTCATAATTTTTTTTAAATATTAATTATAAATTTTAAAAAATCATTATTTAACTATTTTGTGAATTATTAAAAGTACCTTAAAATATTATTGTTTTTAGTAATTAATATTATTATTAATAACTATAAATTAAAATAAGTGCTATTAATTACTAGCGGCGACTTGTGAGATGCATGAGTTTTGTTAAAAGGATTTGAAGCAAAAGGAGCTAGGTTTGGGTGGACCTAACTCGAGCCCGACCCAACTCAACCAAAGCTTTTGCACAAGTTGGGCTTGAGTTTTCAAACTTTAAGATGGGTTTTGGCCAAAATACTCAAGGTTAACCTAAACTCAGGTTGGGCTTGGGTTGAGCTCATGCCAACATTTTATGATAGATTGGGATATATACCTCAATACGCCTAAGCCCAAGCCTAGCTCAAGATGTAAGGCTAAGCTCGGGTTGGGCCTAAGTTGGTAAACATGAGCTTAACTTTGGGTTGTTAAACTCGGGCTTGGGTTAGTAAATTACCAGTAATTATTGTCATTCTACTTTTGTTATATATTAGTAAATTATCAGTAATTATTGAAAAATACCAATAATTTTTCTCTTACCAACCTAACCTTAACCTAAGCTTTAACCCAACATCTTGGGTTGGGCTTAGGATTGGATGTGTTGAGCTTTGTGGCCCAATTTCTAAGTAGAATATATTGATAATATGTAGATATGTATATCACAAAATGTTGGGCAGGCTCAAATTGATTGAATTGGGCTTAGGCTACTCATGCCCTCAACCCAAGCTCAACTTGAATTTAGGTTAGACTTTAGTTTTTTGGCGTAAGTTCAGCTTGAAGTTTGAAAACTCAAGCCCAACCTATGCAAAATCTTTAGTTGAGTTGGGTCGAGCTTGGGTTAGGCCTACTCAATTTGCACCTTAACTCCTTTTGCCTCAAGTTATTTTAATAAAGCATGTGCATCGTAGGGTCCCCACTAGTATAATATAAAAGGTCGTATCGAAAGCTCCATAGTCCATACTTTTGATTTCTTTGTCGAGATTGACTACAATACTGAGTGACTGACAACACAACAACATTTGAGTCTACTAATTTAGTTGCCCGCCCAAGTTGTTGGATATAGAACGTCGTAAAACACAATGTACAAAGCAATTGTCGTGTAACTCTTCTACAAACATGATGGATGTAAGTAGGGGTGTAAATGAATCGAATTCGAATCGGATCAAGCAATATCGAATCCGATTAGAAAATTCGAGATCCAACGGATATTGAAATGTAATATCTGAATCCAAATCCGATTAAATATTCAAATATTCGATTCAAATTTGATTAATTAATTATTTTTTATAATTAATAAATATATAAAATAATTATTTTATTGATATAAAGTATATAAAGTATATAAATTATTTATATAACTTAATTATATATATAAATTATATAAAATATTTTATATATTATATATAAGAATTATATAATCGGTCAAATTTGGATATTTATCGAATCAAATCAGGTCATATCCGAATTCGACCGATTAGATATTCAAATTATCCGAATTAGATTTGATTATGTCAAATATCAAATTCGAAATCAGATTTTTGAATACCGTTTACACCCCTAGATGTAAGTTGGTTGGCGATCACAAGATATCCCTAGGCTATGATCCAACTGATAATAGCTGCCTAATGAGTATAACACTAGTGCGAACAAGAAAATTACAAATAAGCAAAAAAAAACCATGGTTTTCGAACCACCGTTGACCTAGACGGTCGGACCATTTGGCCCGAGAAATCATCCAGGCAATCAGTTTGGTTTTACCCCAAACCTGATCAGTGGCCAAAAACCATTGAATCGGTCAACAGCCCGTTACCCAAGCGGTCAAACCGTCAACTCGTCGACCTATTCAACAGTTTTTGGCTGTTTTTTATTTTTATAATTTTTTGTCATAACGGACCATCCGTTTGAACTAGATGATTGAACCATCTATCCAAAAAACGGTGGCTAGAATAGTTCCATTTTGAAAAACAAAAAAAAAAAACTAGGGAGAAAGAAAAATTGGGATCAGCAAAGGTTGCCTCAAGGGCTCTAATCTAATTTGAGGTGCCCCATGAACTCTTAAAATGTTCACCTATAAACATCTTTAGTTCACACTAAGTTTTTTATTTCTTTTTTTATTTTGAGACTTACACTTCTCAGTGCATTTAAGGGATGCCATTTATGCTTAAAAATATCCCAGACATGATATCGTGAACTCCAAAAGATGGAATTGATTCATCGCATCCTTTCATTCTTCGTAAATTAAGAAAATGAAACTAGAAACCCTTCTACTCAACGATGCTTTGCTGCTATGCTTTCCAATTTGAACTGCCGAGGGGTAGTTCGTCCCAAGGCAATTCAAGGATTTAGGGTTTTGGTTAAAAATCACAATTTTGATTTCATCTTTCTTTGTGAGACCAAAATTCCTAATGAGAAAGTTTATATATTAAGTAGTTTTCGGAAATATTCTCACTCTTATTTGATCTTCCTAAAGGATGAGTGGGAGGCTTAGCTGTTCTGTGGAAGTCCAAGTTTCATGTTTTAATTTTTTGGGAAAATTTTACTTTAGCAATCTGAACTTTGGGGGTAGTGTCAAGTTAGTACCCAAACTTTCTAACGTGTCACTACAGTACCTAAAAACTTTCAAAAAGTGTCAAGTTGGTCCCTGCCTTTAATCGACCATCAACTATTTATTGAAAAAATCAAAACGACCCTTCAAAAGAAGACATTGTTCATTGGAGATCTTAAATAAAAAATCACAACGGAAATGAAAAAGGAGGGAAATTCAGTAGATATGCACAAAGTTAGAATCTTAGAGGACCTAGACACTGCTAAAAAAAAGAGGAAATAACGTGGCACCAAAAATCAAGGATCAATTGGGTATCTCATGGGGACAGAAATACCATGTTTTTCTATAGAAGCACTATTAAAAGGAGAACCATAGAATTTTGAAATTCAAAAAATCCCAAGGGATGAGCGGATAGACAAGGATGAGGAAATAGAAGAAATGTTGTGAATCAACTAGAAGGAATTTACCAAAGTAATGAGGTAACTGGTATAGATGAGTGTCTAAGTGCTCTAGAGACCAAACTGAAGGAGGATAGGAGATGGCTTGAAAGGGACATATGAGAAGAGGAGATCAAAGATGCCTTAATGCAAATGGCTCCAAGGATAGCCCCTAAGCCATATGGCTTCCCAAATATGGTTTACCAAAAATATTGGGAAATTGTAGGGAAAGATGTGGTCAATGCTATGAAGAAATTTTTTAACTTGGGTCACCTACTTAAGGAATTTAACTCCACTTTTATAGTTCTAATTCCCAAGGTTAAAAATCCAGAAGAACCAAGTCACTTTAGACCAATCAATTTATGTAACACCATTTATAATATAATCTCCAAAAATTTGGTAAATAGAGTTAAACACTATAGGCAGATTGGTGAGCTTAAATCAAAGTGCCTTGACTCCAGGAAGGTATATACAAGATAATCTTTTGACGGCCCATGAAGTAATTGACTTCATGAAAATAGCAAGGGGAAGGAAAACATTGATGAAAATCAAACTAGAAGGCCTATGATAGGGTGGAGTGGGAGTTTCTCAGGAGGGTGCTAGAAAAATTGAGTTTTGGAGAGAATTAAATAACTTGGGTAATGGAGTGTGTTATTTTAGTGTCTTTCAGAGTCTTTGATGGAGGCCCATCTCAGCATATGAGCGACAACTCATGGGAAGAATTCAAGATAAACCAAAGAACTCAAAGAATCCAAGATAATTCAGGAATTCAAGAATTCAAGATCCATCAAGAATTCAAGATAATCCAAGACTTCCAAGATTCATGGATTAGATCCAAGAAGATCCAATGGTGAAGATCCAGCCAGAGAGTTCGATCCTATCAAGACCAAGATCAAGAAGAGTTTGATCCAGCTATGTGTTTGAGATGTTTAGATCAACTACAGTTTTTCTTTCCTAATTACTTTTACAATTTCTAAATGTATTATAAATGCTGCTATTTTCCCAGAATTATGAATCAATTCATACTTCACATTTTTCAGAATTTCTCAAAGTTCTCTTCTTGAATTTTCACCACCTTTTCTCTCTCCTAGAGAATTCGGTGTTCTTCGCTAGAAGCTAGCGATCGCCCGGTGCTTGCATCGCCAGCCCGGTTTCTCATTGTTTCCACATTGCGTCAGGTGGTATCAGAGCAGGGAATTCGCCCAGTCATGTCCAACCCAGACGGAAGCAGTCGCAACCCACCCCGTGATGGAGATCAGGGGTTTCTAGCTGTTTGGAGAGCAATCGAAGAACAGCGTACAACCACACATAACATCGAGCAGCAGTTGGCAGAGATGGCTGAACAACTGCGAACCTTGTTACGGGAGGTTGCTTCACTGAATCGGGAACATCCACAACAAATCGAGGGAGACGACCACAACAGACCACCCGTCCATACTGCGCTACGACGACCAGTCCTGGACGACGACAGTGATGATGATCTGGAATTTGGGGGTGCTCCAGTTCTTCCCAGCAACGACAGAAATGGTAGAAATTGGCACAACCAAGGTAATTTCAATCCCCGTAGGAATAATGATGAATTTAAACTCAATGTAGACATTCCTACTTTTAGTGGAGATCTTGGTATAGAGGGACTTCTGGATTGGATCACAGAAATCGACAAATTCTTTGATTACATGGAATACTAGAGGAACGAAGGGTAAAACTGGTAGCTTTTCGATTAAAGGGAGGCGCATCTGTTTGGTGGGAACGGATGAGAGAGACCCGGATTAGAGAAGGAAGGGGTCCTGTTCGAACCTGGAGGCGCATGAAGCAGTTAATCAGAGGTAGATTTTTACCTCCTGACTATGAACAATATATATTTGAATCTTATCAGCAGTGTGCGCAGGGTTCACGTAGTGTTAATGAGTACACATCAGAATTTTTAAGATTAGTAGAAAGAAACCAGTTGTCTGAAAGCGATAACCACTAGGCAGCCCGTTATTTGAGCAGGGTAAGACTGTCCATTAGGGACAAAATTGGTGTACAAATGGTTCTTAGTGTGCAGGAAGCAAGGAACCTAGCCTTGAAAGCAGAATTAATGTTCCAAGACAAGGCACACAGTGATAATTACCGCCGGTACAGTGGGAGCGATAACAGACCGGCAACTTTCGACAGGAACAAATCAGTCCCGACAGTACAACCTTCTCAGCCGGCAAGCACAAGTAATGCCGGTAAGGCTACTACAGGAGGACATACTCAAGGTAATCCTTCCAACCCTCCTAAACCTAGAAACCCTTATGCAAGGCCTGCTCCTATTAAATGTTTTAAATGTAATGAGGTGGGACATAGATCCAGTGACTGTCCCAGGAGGAAGGCAGTTAATATGGTAGAAAGGGAGGAGGAAGAAGATATTGAGGAGGAAGTATACTGTGGACCTGATGGGGAAGAGGAAGAGGGTCCATACAAACATGAAGAATATACCTGCATGGTAAGAAAATTAATGATGTCCTAGAAAAATAAAGATACTTCTCAAAGGCACAGATTGTTCCATACTAGATGTACTGTCAAGGGTAAATTATTTGATTTAATTATTGAAAGTGGCAGTCAAGAAAATATTATTTGCATGGATGTCATACAAAGGTTACAGTTACTTCCTGAAAAACATCCAAACCCATATACAATTGGGTGGATCAAGGAAGGAGGCGGCGTACGAGTGGAGGAGCGCTGCAAGGTACCTTTTTCGATTGGTAAGTACCATGATGAAGTATATTGTGATATTGTAGATATGGATGCTTGCCATATTTTGTTAGGGAGGTCTTGGCAATTTGATACAGATGCAAGGCACATGGGTAGGAAGAATACCTACCAACTTGAAAAAGAGGGTATACGTTATACTTTGTTACCCATGGCTGAAAAGAATATTCCTAAGGCCCCAAAAGCAAATGAGAAAAATTTCCTTACTATTACCCATCATCATGCTGAATTTGCAAAAGAATGTAAGGATACCCGCGGGGTACATTTGTTGAAGGGAGAAAATATGAATGAAACACTAGAGGAAAATAAAATTCCAGTGGAAGTGCAGGGACTACTTGATGAGTTCCATGATGTAGTTCCAGATGAGTTACCACATGAACTCCCACCCATGCGAGATATACAGCATCACATTGATTTTGTTCTTGGTACTAGAATCATAATTCCCCTTGTAAATTCTTCAAAGGTTAAGGTTTGTGGTCGATGTGTAGCTACGCCAGAAGACCTTAGTTTGATGCAATAAATCGTACTGTGTGTAAGCTTTCACATTCACAGTTCCATTTTCACTAAGGGTGATAAGTCTTCATGGAAGTTAGAAGTTCCTTCATACTTCGATTCTACTCTTTGTCCTCTTCCGGCTCTTTTCAAATTGCTGAAAATTAAGCCATATCAGAAGACAAAAGTTATCCCAAAGGATCTTGACAAGCGAAAATGTTCCTTAAGCCTATAGAGTGATTCAGATGAAACTGCAACACTCTTGCCTCTTTTGAAACGAAGAAAGGGGGGCCAGCATCCTGAGCAAAGTAACGATGAACAAGTTATCTCGAAGTCAGCTCTAAATAATCTTGTCGGTACTGCAGATACATACAATCTGGAGGAAATGGATCCCCCAAAAACACTCATGTGTGGTCTAAGGCCGTATCAGAACCAAGCCCTTTATTGGATGACAGAATCGGGGAAGGGAATTGATGTTGAGCAAGCGGCCAAAACACTTCATCCATGTTGGTCTGCCGACCGTATATGTGATAAGAGAGCGTCTACAATCTATGTTAACAATTTCTCAGGGGAAGCTACTACACAATTTCCCAGTGCTTTAATACTTGCTGACCTTCATCACTACCTACCAGAGATGACCCTCGCATATCCTAACCACGACTCGGGGTCGAGTCTTTTCCAAGTGGAGGGGAATGATGGAGGCCCATCTCATCAGGGAGGCCCATCTCAGCATATGGGCGACAACTCATGGGAAGAATTCAAGATAAGCCAAATAACTCAAAGAATCCAAGATAATTTAGGAATTCAAGATACATCAAGAATTCAAGAATTCAAGAATTCAAGATAATCAAGAATCCTAGAGATCAAGATAATCCAAGACTTCCAAGATTCATGGATTAGATCCAAGAAGATCCAACGGTGAAGATCCAGCCAGAGAGTTCGATCCTATCAAGACCAAGATCAAGAAGAGTTCGATCCAGCTATGTGTTTGAGATGTTTAGATCAACTACAGTTTTTCTTTCCTAATTACTTTTATAATTTCTAAATGTATTATAAATACTGCTATTTTCCCAAAATTATGAATCAATTCACACTTCACATTTTTCAGAATTTCTCCAAGTTCTCTTCTTGAATTTTCGCCACCTTTTCTCTCTCCTAGAGAATTCGGTGTTCTTCGCTAGAAGCTAGCGATCGCCCGGTGCTTGCATCGCCAGCCCGGTTTCTCATTATTTCCACGCTGCGTCAGTCTTGGTCAATGGTTCCCCAAACAAAACATTTTCACCAAAACGGAGAATCAGACAAGGAGATCCTTTATCTCCATACCTCTTCTTGTTGGTTTCAGAAACTTTCTCTATTAAGCTAAATAGCTTCATTAATTCCCACCTTTTATATGGGGTTAGAATGAGTAAAGATTGTCATGTAATCTCACATTTATTTTTTGTATATGACAGCTACTTGTTCACAAAGGCTGACCCAACGAAGGGGCAAATTTTGCTAGAAACTATCAAATTCTATGAAAGAGCTTCAGGTCAAAAGAGTGGAGCACCAATCAATTTACTTTGGGCTTTCAACCAAAATAGGGAAAACAAAAAATTAAAAAAAAAAATTGTCATCTTGTAGAAAGAGCTGAAAAAGAACTAAAAGATGACAAGAATTACTACTATCCTAAGCAGGTAAGGAGATCTTATTAAAATCAGTGGTGGCTGTCATACTTGCATATACAATTTCGTGCTTCTTGCTCCCAAAAGGAGTGGGATTTAGAGACCCCCACTGCTTAGCCTAGCTTTGCTTGCAAAGCAAGCTTGGAGACTCTATACAAACGAGAACAGCTTGTCGGTGAAAGTAAATACCTTAAAAATAAAAGTTTTCTTTACTCCAATTTTCTAAAAAGGGGGTCCTTAGGATGGCAAAGCTTTTAGTGGCCATAAAGGAAATAATAAAAAGGGGGGCTTGTTGGGCAATGAATTCAGACACTGAAGTGAAAATCTAGGAGGACCCGTGGTTACCAAATTTGCAAGGGTTCAAAATTGTTGGCCCAAAACCACACAACACCAGTGACGGGATCTGCTCCTCACAAATGGGCGCCTCATAGGCACATCCACCATGCATTGGGAACATCTCCCGTGAATATTCACTAATAAGTACGGGAAATGTTCCCGATGCATGGTAGGATGTGCATGTGAGGCGCCAGATGTGAGGATTAGATCTGGTCTCCACAACACCAACCTTATTTGGGTTAGGGACCTTATAAACCATCACAATAGGGAATGGAATGAAGATCTAATTCGTAAAAATTTTATGGAGATAGTAGTAAACAATATTATCAATACCCACTGGGAGCAGGTGACTGGAGAGAGAGATTAATATGGAAGTTGAATGATAAAGAGGTCTTTATGGTCAAGTCAACCTATTTGATAGCCAAAACTCAGAGCTTGGAAAATAAGGATTTAAATGAGGAATCTAGTGAGAGTGCCCCAATGGAATGGAAAAAACTCTAGAAAGATCTTTGGGCTCTAAAAATTGACCCAAAAATCAAAACATTCCTATGGAAATGTTGCTGGAATGGCATTGCAAAGAAGACAAATCTACAAAAGAAAAAAAATTTCGCACTCAACCAGGTGTTTTATCTGCAATAGTGATGATGAGTCTGTAATGCATGCTATCTTTCTCCATGATCATGCTAAACTAACATGGTTTGGTAGTTATCTCACTTGTAATACTCAAGATTTTTGACACTTCAACACTTTAGCATAATGGCTTCGTCACTGGATTGATAAATGCTCCTCTGTTTCGGATTGGAAAGAGGAATTATTAAGGTTTTCAAGCTTTCTCATTAGGATAATATGGAAAAGTAAGAATAATTTTGTTTTTGAAAATACTCTCCTGAGCCAAATCAATCTTTGTTGCAAACAAGATGGTGGAAAGGCTGGTGACTTCCTAGCAAGAATGGCTGTGCTCTTCCCACACTCCTGAAAGCCCAACTAAGGTCTCAATTTTTTTTGGAAGGCTCCTATGCAGAATGTCTTCAAGGTAAACACCAATGGAAGTTTTTTGAATATGGGAAAGGCAAGTTTTAGTGTGGTAATTAGAGACTCGAATGGAGGTGCTTTGGCAGCCCACTATGGTGAAATGGCAGTGAATTCCCCCATCCAGACTGAAGTTGTTGCTGTTTTGAAAGGTATAGAATTAGCTAAAAGATTGTGGGTGAGTCCAGTGGTGGTGGAAAGCGATTGCCTAACCTGATCCAAGCTCTAACTGGGCACGATGATCAACAAACAAAGGATGCTCTAATTTTCTGTCAAGATATTTTAGAGGCTGCAATGTTTGGTTTCTTATCCTTTCAGTTTGTAAATAGATCTGCAAACAACCTGCCTCATTAGCCTGCTAGGAGGGGTCTCTCTCTGAGTCTTTCTGTTTTTTCCAGTGTGGCTGCTGGATTTAACTAGGCAAGACTTGGTTAGACCATAGTGGGCTGTGCCGTGCTAGCCCACGGGCCGCCACGGGCCATGCTGTCCTCCCCAATGGAAATTTTGGGGTTCAGCCCAGCACGGCCCACGGCCCAAGCCCAAGTGGGCCCATGTCGTGTCGTGCTGGGACGCAGGCCTGGGCCAGGCCGGACTGCAGGCCATGCCGTGGGCTTGGACCGTGCCAGGCTGGGCCACAAGGTGAGCCTTGGGCCTAGGCCGTACCGAGCTGCATTGTTTATTTTTTTATTTTTTTGAAAATTTTGATTTCTTTTCTAAGTAAAATTGTAAAACTAAAATATTTAACTTTCCTATGAACTTTGGGAATTAGGAACTATTTAAAAAATTAAGAAATGAGAAATCTAAGTTATTTAATACATAAATGAAAAAAAATACTTAACCAAATTGAATAAGAATTATGGAATAACAAATTGGAAGAAAAATAGAAATTTTATTTCATTTAAATTTGAATGGTACAAATTAGTGAATTACAAATACAATGATTGAATCATTGATACTTGGATGAATGAAAGATAAAAATGGAATAAATTAATAAAATATAAAAAATACAATATGGTTACAAATTAAAAATACAAAATTACATTTGATGTAACTGTTTCTGGTCACGTACCAATTTTTGTGATGTATCAATTTTTTTTGGTTAAGTGCCTCACCATTTGACTTGCTCCCAAGAGAGGATGGTGGAGCTCCCTAGTGGTGAGCTACTTGGTGACGAGCTCCCTGGTGGTGAGCTACTTGGTGACGAGCTCCCTGGCGGTGAGCTACCTGGTGACGAGCTCCCTGGTGGTGAGCTACTTGGTGACGAGCTCCCTGGCGGTGAGCTACCGGTGATGAGCTCCCTGGTGGTGAGCTACTTGGTGACGAGCTCCCTGGCGGTGAGCTACCTAGTGACGAGCTCCCTGGTGGTGAGCTACTTGGTGATGAGCTCCCTGGTGGTGCGCAACCCGACTGCCCTCTGCATGAGGTGATCTCCTCTCCTTTGTAGGCGGCGGGAGCTGAGGGACCTGCGAGAACTCCATCTTTTCCTCCTCTTTGTAGGCGGCAGGAGCTGAGGAACCTGCAAGAACTGAATCAGAGGACCCAGGGGTATTTTCCCGGCAAGGGACTCTCCGATGCCTAAGTTAGCATTCTGATTGTAGGGAGCTTGGAGAGAAATGAGAGAGCTAGAGAGCAGGGATTACCTCCATTTTTTCATTCTCTCCCCCTTGTCTTTGGGGGTCGGAGTCCTTATATAGTGGTGTCCTATCAAATCAGGCGTAATAGCCTCTGTCAAGTCAGGCGTAACTGCCTCTGTCTCTTTGTCGCAGCCGTTACTGCCAGAGCTAAGGTGGCGGGTGCAGGCGGCTGCTGCAGAGTACGGCTCTGCCAGTCAAGGGACAGCTCTTAGGAATGGCAGGCACGGCGCCGCCTAGCGAGAGACGTGGGCGCAGGTCTCCGGATCTGTCAGGTACGGTTGTCAGGCAGGAGATCTTCCTGCGATACGCCGAGCTGCCCCTAAGTGACGAGCTCTTCGTAAGACGCTAGGTTGCCTGCGGAGTGGCCAACTTCCTGTGGTGAGCTGCCTATGCCGAGCCTCCCCTAGCTATACTGAGCTCCCCGAGCTATGCCGAGCTGCTTGTGGCGAGCTCTACCGAGCTGCCTGTGGCGAGCCATGCCGAGCTGTCTGAAAGTGGCAAGTTGTGGCAAGCTCTGCCGAGCTGCCCGATCTTCCCAGCCTGCCCAGTTGTCAAGAGGCTACACTTGGTTTGCATGAGGTGCCAGGTGTCACAATTTCACTGGAGGGCCAAATCTGCCCTCATCAACATTGTTGAAAAATTAAAAAATATATATATCAAATAAATTAAATAAAATTTAAAACTTTTACAATAATTTGAAAAAATGAAAAATTTTACAAGTAGTCAAATTCATGAATCATCCTTCATGACTTTCATCATTTGCTTCGGGTGAAATGTCTAGTGTTGTATCATGCCCTCCCTTGTCTTGTAATCTATCTTCTACATCTAGCAAATCCTTGAAGCAAATGCACATCTCTATGCTCTCATCGTTCATGCAGCTTCTTTTGTCATCCAGCACCCTGGTACCTGCACTAAAACAAGACTCCGATGGAACTGTAGACACCAGAGGGGTTAGTAGATCACGTGCCATGGCGGCGAGAACCAAATAATTTTTCAAATGTTCACTCCACCAGGCTAAAATATCAAAATTATTTGATACTTCACCTAAATTAGAAAATTTTGCTTGCAAATAAAAATTAAGTTCAGTAAATGAACTTGTTGTAGAACTAGCAGCTTTATGTCTTCTACTTATTAAATAAAAAAGCTTTTCTCTTCTACTACTGGGCTCAAAGTCAAAAGGAGAAGAAGAAGAAGAAGAAGATGAACAAGTTATAGGAATATTTCCTACAACTTCAGATTCATACAAACTGTAGATTTCAAATAATAAATTATTAATTTCTTCTTTTTTATTTCCTATATCAATATTCATATTTTCATAATATGTTTCAAGTAAAATATTTAAACCATCTTTCCTAATCCTAGGGTCTAATATTGTAGCTAAACAATAAAGGGGAGAAATGTTCTCCCAATATTTTTTAAATTTATTTTCCATAATTTCAACAATACATTGAAATTGTGGATTATTTCTATATTTGGCAAAACAATCACGAATTACCATTAATTGATATGGTAAATTACAATTAGTTGGATAATAAATTCTAGATAATTCATTTGTTGCATCATAAAAATGTTTTAAAAGATCTCTTATACAGATTACCATTTCCCCGTCTTGCTCAAATATCATATCATTAGGCATTTTTAAATTATAAAATTCAGAAAGAATTTGTTTATGAGATATACAACTTTATAACATAGCATAGGTAGAATTCCACCTATGCTTTACATCTAATATAAAATGTTTATATTTTAAACCATAATTTTGGCATAAATATTTAAATTCTTGTTTTCTTGCCCATGAACTTTATATATATATATAATACAATTTCTAATTTTTGAAATATGATTTGAAATAATATTCAAGGCATCTTGAATACATAAATGTAAGATGTGACAAGCACATCTAATATGAAATAATTTACCATTTAAGCATGATTTTAATTGACATTTTAAAATATTTATTGCAAATCATTATTGTTAGCATTATCAAAACTAATAGAAAAGTATTTAAAATATGAAATAATTTGTTTTCCATTCTATAAGCATGCAAAGTATTTAAAATACTTGCAGCAATAGTTGGGCCACTATGTGGCCATTCAAGCCTAGTAAAACTTATAATTCTTTTATTCAAAAGCCAATTTTCATCAAAGAAATGGCCGGTAACAAAAATATAACTAATATTAAATTTGGATGTCCAAACATCCGAAGTAATTGCAACTTTAGAATTAAGATTTGCTAACAAAGAAATTAAATTTTGTTTATATGAATAAAAAATTTTTAAAGCATCAGTTCTTATAGTATTCCTAGAAACTTTTTTATATTGTTGGTTTACAGAACTACGCAACCATTTTTCTAGCTTTGGATCTTCAGCTAACATAAATGGTTGTTCTGCATGTACAATATACTTAGCAAGTTCTTGCCTCATTTTTTCTTGTGAATATCTAAAAGTACTAAAACTAGTCCCCCTCCCAATCTGTGTTTGGGTTGTTTCTCTCCCTTCATCTTCCTCTTGCTCATGTGTGAGCAGATGTCTGCTCAAATGACTCATACCACCCTTGCTATAATAACTAAAGTTTTTCCTACATTTTTGGCAAATGGCCCTTTTCCCCTTCTCCTCAATATCCTCTACTTTGAAAACTTTCCAAACTGGGCTACTCAGCTTAGAAGCCCTCCTTTTTCCCCTAGCATCACTACTACCGGGGTTGAAAGTTCCACTTCCATCGACATCAAATGCATCGGCATCAGTGCAAACACTAATACTATCATGATGCGATTAAATGTCATCCATGGTGAACATGTTGGGGAATCGGTTTTGAGAAGGGCCGGCCATTTTTTTTTTAATTCTAAAAAGATAAAAATTAATCTAATTCGACTTACCTAGATTGTCGGTTCAAAATCCCAACTTGATTTCAACGGTTGAAGCCTTTCAACGTCTAAGCCTCCCAAATTGGGATACTTGAGCTAGTTGAGCAAGCCTTCTTATTGAAAGTCGAAACTTGAGAATTGGAGAATGCAAAATCAAACAATCAGCTAATCAGAATTTCTCAGATTGCAGATAATTGAGAATGTATGAGTATGAGAGTGAGAGAGAGAGAATTAAGAAAATTGTTGAATTGGTGTGATGAGAATGGTGGAGGATAGGGCTATTTATAGGAATTGAACATAATTCAATTGCCCCAAATACCCAAAAAGCTATCTGTTATTTAGTTGTTGGGAGAAGTATTTTGGTCATTGTAAAGTTACTTATAACTTTACCCTAAACTAGTTGTTATATAGCTGTTGGGGGGGGGCATTTATGTCATTTTTTCAACCCCCCATAAGCAAAATATAGAAATACCCCCCTAATATGGCTGTTTATAGCTGTTGGCGGGGGGGATATTTTTGTAAACCCCCCCCAAAAGCTAAAACTAGCTGTTGGGCCCCTTTCGGAGGGGGGCCCAACGGCTATATTCCCGGGCGGACTGAGCGCAGCCCGTTACGGACCTGGCGAACTGTGCTTCATGTTGTGCTGTGGGCTGGGCCGTGCCGGCACACGGGCCGCGAGCGGCACAGCACGTGTTGCCGTGTCGTGCCGTGCCAGCCCATGGGCCTCGAACCCCCGGCCCAGCACGGCATGGACCTCTATGCCGGGCCTAGCACAGCACATTAGCCATCGTGCCGGGCTGCAGGCGGCCCGGCCCAATTTACACCTCTACCCACAATGCTAGTAACACTAACAAAATAACTGCTTTTTGATCTCTATAAACACAGATCATGTTACTGGAAACATTTTCATCTCTATGAATACAGAGACATAAACTGAGTCTAGCAGACATTTTATCATATATGAAATAATAGTAGTATGGTGGAGTAATAACTAGTAGCAGGAAAAGAAAACAGAGTTAGACTAGACATTACACTAATGTTTATATATACATAGTAATGCAATGTAGTGGGGCAATTAGTTTAGGTTTGTGGCCTCTACAGGAGATGCAATGAATGGCAATCAGGTGATTAATCAGTGTCTAGGTTTTGATTAATTTAAAAAGAAAAAGAAAAAAAAAGATAAGGGGAGGAGAAGAGTATTATGACCTTCACATGGGGATAGGGTTGTCGGGCTTGGACCAGATCAGCAAAGAACTGGTCCCGAGTCCTGACCCAAAAAGAAAACACTCAGACCCAATTAGAACTCAAAGACTGTTGTATATTATAGACCCAGAACTGACCCTCTTATCAATCAAAATTAGCTTTTCTACAAATATACTTTGTTATTTTTTCCCTTCTAGTAACTGAACATCATATTACTTGTTAGTTACTTTGTCTTGTTACTTGAGCCCTGCTACTAGTGTTGACTCTGCTAACTTGCTAAGACAACTAATTGATAGAGAAAAGAAAGATGAGAAAGGTACTGTCTTTGATCACAGAAATCCCACTTGAGTTGGAGGAGTCATTATTACATGGTCTTAGATTAACCTTGGATTTGTAAGCTTTAGTACATGTTTTCTGTAGAAATTTTTTATATGTTCTGTTGCAACAGTTCAGATTGAAGTTCAGGTACAATATCACAGAGAAACAGAGCAAACCTGTTTCTCTTAAACCTATTGCTGAACTCTACATTTTTTATTTCAAAAGGTTTTATACTTTTGTTAAATCTGTTTCTCCTGAGGGAATGGGCTTAATTGTTCAAAAAACCAAAGATGGATGTGTTGTTTTCATGCTGCCATAGTTGGGAAACAATTGCTGGAACAGATACCGGTTCTACAATTATACTGGATGCGGTTTGTGATTATCTTAATGTTAAGGTTTGCACCTTGTGCTGATAGTATCATTTTTCTCTATGCATGTAATCACCTCTATGACTTATATAGTTTAAGGATACCATATTCAATATTTTCATGACACTTTGAATTGTTTGGTCTATTTCTCCATGCCCTTCACTTGATTTTGATTTTTTGTCAACTCTTATTGTTTCACTGAAAGATTCTGATGCTACCAGCTTTTACTTAATTATATGCTCTTTTTGTCAACTCTTATTGTTTCACTGAAAGCATTCAGGTTTTATTTTATTTGGTGTAACTTAAGACCATATTTCACTGATTTTAGGTGTCATGAATGGTAGATGCTGTAGAGGATCTTTCCTCACTCCATGCTGCTTTATTCTTGTTGGTTTTGTACTGATCTTCCCCCTCCCTCTTCAAGCAGTTGCAATTTTGATTGTTTCAGAAGAGATTTGGTTTAAAGTTTAAACCATGTAATCTCAGGTATATCCATGTTATTGAAACAAATTCACATTACAAACGTCTATCCAATTTTTCTTCCTTATTTTCCTGTAAAAGAATCTAGATATTTGTATTATACCCACTTAAATGCGTTCCGGTATGATCTGGTATTGTCTATAATATATACAGGTATGTTGTGCAGATGTTTTCTCTGCTTGGAGTGGCATCCGTCCATTGGCCAATGGATGATGGACCCATCAGCAAAGAACATTGAAAGCATTTCTAGCGATCATGTAGTGTATGAAAGATTACCCTGGTTTGATATTACTGGTGGAAAATGGACTACATAAAGAAGGTAAACTTAGCATTGACAAAAGGTTCATAAGTATATGTGGATGATTTTCTTTTAGATGGATTTCTAGCACATCCATTCACCTTTTTCTACCGGATGTCTTGTCCGGAGTATCTTACCCAAACTATCTTTTAACATAATAAACAGTCTTCCTTGTGTATTTCTTGCTAATGGCAAAAACAATGTTCCTTTCCATTTAAAATAAGAAATGTAAATCATCGGTTCGTTTTTTACAACCTATAACAAATCTAACTTTAAAAAAAAGGTTTAGGAGACTTTCAAACAATAAAATGGTATGTTTAGAACTTTTAAACAAGGAGATTGATAATATGCAGCGAATCATGTGTGGTTGTGAAAACAAATGTATGGGAATCTTCGCACAATTTACATGGGCTAAAATGGTAGCAAAACCCCAATACGCCTCATCAGTCCTCAATAGCAGAAACCCAAATTAGATATTTTTATCTAAGAATGGCATTCACTGTTCTCCTAAGGACACCACAACAACCCAATAGATTATCTCTTTATACCAAGAGGCAACAACTGAAACAGCACACTTCCCATTACCTGATGAAAAATAGGTCCATGGTTACCCACGGAGACTACAGACTGGCCAACCACCATATATTATCATTAGTTTTCCCATATATTATCAATCTCTATAGTTAACTGCTGCTCCCACATATGTACAAATCTAGAAGAAATACTGCAAAAACCCACCAAGAAACCCATAAAAGCTTCAAAACTGTCATGGGATACAGAACAAGGGGAGGGGAAGAACAAGAATCACACAGTTACACCCAACAGAACATTTAAGGCTGTAAAAAGAAGCCATGTACCATAGGCATAGACCATATTAGTTAGATAATGGGGATGCTTCAAGATACGAGTCACGTTTAATACTTTGAGATTCCAGGACAATCCTTGCAGCTTCAATTACTGCTTGTCCATTGAAATAATGCAGCCGGCAGACAGGCATATAAACATCAGGCCCACCAATCAGTTCTGTCTGTGTCTGCTCTGTCTTCCTTAAGGTAAAGAAGGCACGCTTGCCACAAAACTCACATCGAGCTGTTAGCTTAGTTACAGAATCAGCGAGAGGAATGATGTCAAGCACAGAACCAAAGCTCCTTCTGCCAACATAGGATCTCATCAGAGAAGGAAGGAAAAGAAAATGATGGCAAACAGATTAAGACCAAAAAGTACAGAAAGTACCTCATGTAGTCACCATCCAGGCCTGCAACAATTACAGTCTTACCATCATGATCAGCTGCCTTGCAGCAGAAACCATATAGATCCTCAAAAAATTGAGCTTCATCGATTCCAATCACATCCAGCTGTGACCATGTATGACCATGAGAATGAGATAACTATTAGAAAATTACGTGAAACTAATAATACTTACAAAAAATATGTACCATCAGAATTCACATAAGAGGCATCACTAATAGATATGAATGCAGAAAAATTAAAGCTTTCTAGATCTTTCAATTTACTACCATAAGAGCTTGCTTCGTAGTATCACAAGTCTTTTTTTTTCAGTTGGCATATCACAAGTTCACTAAGGAACGATACGTGAGTAAATCGAAAAAGAATCAATTGCCAAGGGAATAAATGAATTTGGAATTACAGCTTTGAAAATACCTTGTCATAAACGTCAACCCCAATTTTCTCTCTGAATGATGATAGATCCGGCAAAGCCCAGCATGACAACTTTGCTCCGTCATGCGTCACAATAGAATCTAATTCATATCTTGTATCTTTATTCGATTTTATTATCGCTACACTTCTGCAGTTATAAATATGAAAATGTATGTAAAAGAAATTTAATTCATTCTTCTTTCTGGTGATAAGTGACAAAGTGATGCTCACAGGAGTGACCTTCCTCATGGTACGATAGAAGACAGAAACAAACAGAACCCGAAACCCTAAATTCGACAAAAAATGAAGAGAATATATAAATACCTTCCATTATTGCTTTCGGACTGAATTCGACGAAGCAGAGCGGTGGTTTTTCCAGCGAACATTGGGCCGATGATAACGTGAATCTCACCGGAAGGCAATCGAGATACCTCCATTCGGGGAGCGGAAACCTTGGAAGAAGTCGACATCGAGCAAGCAAAAGAAGAGAGGGGTTTAAGGTGAAGAAAATGAGAGTTTTTGAGAGAGGAAGAAGTGCAGAAAGGATATTCAGAGAATGGAAGGTATGAGGGAGGTATTTGTTTGGAGAAAGAAGGGAAGTTTGAAAGCGCGGGCACGAAGAGGGAATTCATCTTGCACATAAATAACATGGAAAAAAATCTGTTTGGTGGTGCGCCTGATTCCGCTTAATTTGAAATTGAAAATTTTGAAAGATTTGAATTGAATGAAAAGAGAAAGGAAAAAAAAATTAAAAAAAAAAAGGAAGGAAACACGGTGGAGTGAATGCGGTTTCGAGGGCTCTTAGTCTTGGTCTTGGATTTCCCTTTTCCCTTCACTCTCTTCGTTGCAAAAGCGAAATGTGCTTTGGAGGGAAAGCGAGCGAGGGAAAAGTTTTGGGTTGAAAGGATTTGAGTGTAGGCCAATTATCTCGGGATATCTGGGCTGGGCCGATCTAGGCCAGGTCATACACGGCTGTCTGGGCCCAGCCTGACCCTCACCCTGGGCTTGATGATATCTTTCTGCTCAAGTATGTCAATAAAAGTTTTTTTTTTTTAAATATATCATAATGTATATATTGGGCTATGTTTGGAAGAAAAACTTGCCACGTCCATATTTCCAAAAAGAGCTGGTCCAGATAATTAAGGCCCGAGCAGAAATGATCATCCATCGTTGGTTCTGTTGCCTCCAGATATCCGGATCTCGGTCCTAACAATAATTCATGTCCAGACTTTTTGAATAGGTAGTCTGTCTACTGTTTTAGCAGCTTTTATTTGGGGTACTGGCCTACTGGGCTGGGGCTTGAAGCTCCTGACTTGGTGAAGCCTGCAGTTCGTCGTCTTTCACTTTCGCCCAACTACCAGGAACAGGAAGTTGAAAAAAATTGACGTGGGCATGCTGGGATTATATGTGGATAAATAGACCCGATACCCATAACCCATAACCCCAGGTAGGATTTGATCCAAGTCTTCATTACAACCAGCAGTCCATTTGGTGACCTTACCAACCAACCAGTTGGTACCTTCCCCATCTGAATGGTTTTTGAAGCATGATAGAGTGAGCATTGGGTTTATTCTATTAAAAATCAAATAGAATAAACCAATTTTTATAGCTTCAATGAAAACCAAAAATTTCTGCTAATCTAATTTTTAAATCTAAGAACCGAGAACAAATTAATCCAAAATCGAAACAATCGAATCAAGAAACTCAAAACCGAGCATTTAGGCTGTGTTTGGTTTGAAGGAAAAAGTAGGAAAAGGAAAGAAAAGATAAAAAATTCATACAAGATTTGTAAATATTTCCCATTTTTTCCTACCTTTCCCTTACTTTCTCTACTTTTTCCTTTAAACCAAAGATAACCTTAGGGTGTAGTGACACAGGACATCAAATATGAAGCAAGGGGCTCCAAGTGCTGGCCATTGAGGAGGAAATCCTCTAATGGCCTAATGATACTGTGTCAACACATTTTGGGTTTATTTGTTTTGTAGGAATAGGGTCTGGAATTGAAATTGGCATTTATTTGATTAGGTGGAATGGGACTTTGATTCTTATTCTTAGCAGAATGACCAAACCCTATGTGAGGGAATGGCCATTCCGGCCTGTCCCCTTCGGAATGACAATATCATGCCAGCATCCTTTTTGGAAGTTGCGTACATTTTTTTAGAATTTAAACCCAATTCACATACAATCCAAACAGGCACGAGGAATATGTGATTCCAATTATAATCTTCAAATATTTTAGTTTTGATTCTAATTACAAACTAAGGTGTTGTTTGGTACTGGAGTGTTGTATGTCCGTTTTGAGTCCATGTTGGTGCCACATAGGGTATTCTGCTTCAACAGTCAAAAAAACCTATTTGGTTAAACTGTTTTAAGTGACAAATGAGCGAAAACGGAAATGCCTAGGAATCCGCATAATTTACGTGTTTCAAGTAAGAGGCTAATGTTTCTCACAATGATGATGTGACGTGGCAGCAACATTGTTGATGTGACCTTCTTAACATCTCTCCTGTAGGTGAAACCATTGGATGCTTGTAGAAAATGCCTCAGAAAACAGCCAGGATACCAAACACGTACTAAATGATGTGATATTCATCAAAATTCACCCATGGGTTTGATTGACCAAAACTCTTACATACATACGGTTTCATGTCTTTCCGCTATTATCATCTTTACCCACTTACAACTGAAATGATTGGTATGTAGGGGTGAAAATGAATCGAAGTCGAATGGGATGAGGCAATATCTAAATTCGAATTCAATTAGAAAATTGGATATCCAACGGATATTAAAAGTTAATATCCAAATCCGAATCTAATTAAATATTCAAATATTTGATTCGATTCGAATTTGATTAATTAATAAATACATAAAATAAATATTTTATTGATATAAAGTATATAAATTATTTATATAACTTAATTATTATATATAAATTATATAAAATACTTTATATATTATATATAAGAATTACATAATTGGTCAAATTCAAATATTTATCGAATCGAATCAAGTCATATCTAAATTCAATCGATTAGATATTCCAATTATCCGAATTCAATTCGGTTATATCAAATATCGAATTCGAAATCGGATTTTTAAATATGGTTAACACCCCTATTGGTATGGGAGAATCCTCTCTCCCCACTCACCAGAAGAGGATTTGGAAGCAATAGCAAGGGGTCCTCCTAGGTAATTACCGTGTGGCAGATATGATTATGATTCATCCATTGGTTATTACTTACCAATATTCGAACTATCGTTTGTAATACAAAATTGGATTAGTGCCTAACCTAACTTTGGGTCCATATAATCTGCAAGCCGAGGTCCATTCAATGGTGAGTTGGTGTCATCCTAATAAAGGATAAATCGCAATTTAATGGGCACTAGATTGGTTTTGGGTCATGTCTCTCAAGACCCAAGTGTTTGTCATAGCAAAAATAAGGAATTAGTTTATGGGTCATTTCCCATATCCTAAAACTAAGGTGGTGTTTGGTTTCGTGGTCATCTCGTGGATGGCCCATTTCAGTTCACGCCATAGGATAGTCATAGTGTTCGGTTGGTTGTGGATAGAGACGGTCAATAATATATCATGGATTATCCCTGTTCATAGTCCAAAATATCGGCCACACATGTATCTCGTGGATGTGATCGGTTCACAATACTTTGTCACTCTATTTTAATATAATACATTTCGTTTACATGCTTTTCTTTCTTTTTAAATGTTAAATTTTGAAATAATAATTTTTTTTAATATTTTTCAATGAAATAAGAATTTTTAATGTTAAATCTAGCTCAAGTCTAATGATTCTCCTTCTCCACTCTTTTTTTCATTTATTAAAATATTAATTTTTAATGGTTTTATCAATAAAATAATATTTTAAATTATTTTATTATCTTTTAATTAAAATTAGTGCTTATTGGTTAATATTAATTTATCGATGCCTTTTTCAATTTATTTATCATATAAAATGCAAAAACTAGACATTTTATGATCAGTTGTATAGGTCATTCATAAAATGCATATGAGATACATGGAATCAAAAAATGTACAAAACGC
Source organism: Nelumbo nucifera (assembly GCF_055504915.1). Classification (NCBI taxonomy): domain Eukaryota; kingdom Viridiplantae; phylum Streptophyta; class Magnoliopsida; order Proteales; family Nelumbonaceae; genus Nelumbo; species Nelumbo nucifera. Next base: position 65,812,105 of record NC_142649.1, read on the forward strand.
TACTATAGATGTGTATTGGTCTCATCTACACAATTTATCCATAATTCAAAACAACTTGTGGACTGTGGTGTGGCATGGATTGGTCCCTGTCACAAAGTGTGGTGTAAACCCACCAATCTCTCATCCACACTACATAATACCCCAAATGAGCCACTAAGTCCAAATAGTTTCAAAGGGTTAATTGATTTGTTGCAGCCTACAAGACACCCCGTCCCCCATGTAACTTTAGCCGAAAGGGAATTTGATACATTGATACCTCAGTCTCTTTAGATTTCTCCTTCAAAACCTCTCATGACATGAGTACATGACCCCCTGTTCTCATTTCATTTAGCCTTTCATATATCCTTGCTTTCACTATTCCTACTCATATTCTTTGCCTTACCCTTCCTCTCATATTCCTTTCTTTATCTGTAAGAAAGTATCAACGAGAAATTATAAGTGACTTCATTTCGGGATCTCAACGTACAATAGGGAACACTACACCACTCTTAAAACTCAACAGATTCTATTAAAAAGTAAGTAATAAAATAAAACAGGTTCAGTTTCACACAGAATGCAAAACAGCCCTTAAGCATATGGTTTACGTTATGCTCCACAAACCTAGTGCGTACTGCGTACAACTTATCTCCAACCCAAGAAGATGCTGTTCCAGATTCTAGTGCGTTTGGGAGACACTTTTGCTTAATTATTAGAAGCCCAAAGGACCCAAAGTTGCCTGAATTAATTGGTGTTTGATAAGAAAGCTCAAAAAACACTTTTCAGTCCAAAAAAGCTTGTTTAAGAAGACAAAAAAAAAAGGCTTTTAAATACTTCTTACATTTTGGAGAAGCCCTTTATTATAAACATAACAGCAAACTGCAAACGCTCAAATGTGCTTATTTAAATACGCACTTATTCAAAAAAAAAAAAAAAGTGTTTGTTTAAAAACCCATTTTAAAAGTAAAAGCACTCCCAAATGTGGCCTAACAAAATTGAATCCACCCGAAGAAAACATACTGTCATATTTAGGGTGAATCAGTTTTTTTCTTCAAACAATCTCACATTCTATATCAGCAAAACAGACCCATGGTATGATGGTTAAAATCAGTTTCTAAATTCACAAACCTACAGAACTTAGGTTATGTTTGATTTGAAGAAAAATGTAAAGAAACCTTTACAAACTTTATATTGGTTTTCCTGTCTTTCCCTACCTTTTCAGTCAAACCAAACATAACCTTAGGTTCTGGAAGGAGATTTTACGATTTTGAATTATTTTTGTGAACTGATAAAGTATGAATCGTTCAGATTAATTGGCAAACACACCGTAAGTTTTTAAATTACAGCTAATTGGCAAAAAATAGTAGGTTATGGTAAGCACTATATATAAATGAGTAGATACACTATGAAAGCGTTTGACAAGTCCTTTTGTGCAGTCTTTGCATCGATCTTTTCAAAGCTTGACCATAATTTGGTCTTTCTTTGTTTCTTTGTTTGCATAAAGCTAGAAAGACCTATGTCCAAGAAAGCTAATCAAAACACAAAATGACCAAAATTTTGGATGCCTTTTCATCATTTTGTACTCAAAATCTTTCATTTAACAGTTTTATAGATTACGATAGATTACGATAGTACTTGAAAAATACTTATCAGACTGTCCAGATGTTCGTAAAAAAAACTTGCCAAATGGCACTTTATTCTCTCCAATTAAATTAATAAGCTTGACGGTTAGAGCAGGTTATTGAATAAAGGCAAAAGGAAAAATAAAAGGTTCACTACTAACTCATTATGCCTTATGTTCATTTCCACTTATATTATAAATCTTTCAAAAAATTATGGTGACAGTTTTCTGTGTGCCAACATACTAATGTTCTTGTCAAGAATCAACCTAATTGCAGAGTTTGGAGGGGTATCAATGGGAAGCTCCGGGTTATCAATGGATTAAAATCAATATAGATGGAGCTGTCAAGGGCCAAATGATGGTGCTGCGGCTAGGGGTCTTCTCCAAGATCAATTTGGACAATGGAAAGGAGGCTTCACCACTTACATTAGAAATTCCTCTATCAACTTGGCAGAATTGTGGGCTATCAAATGTGGGTTTGTCTTGGCATGGAACTCAGGCTACCGCAAAATCATTTTGGAGTCAGATTCGCATTCCACCATTCAAATTCTTAAGGGTGGTAGGTATGACCATTGGCGTCTTTCTACAATAAGCAAGGAGATCAAAACTCTTCTGAATAGAGATTGGGACATTCGTATCAACCACTACTACAAGGAGGCCAACAGATGTGCTAATTTTATGGCCAATTTAACTTGGAGTACTAAGATTTGGTATAGGGAATTCTTTATACCTCCTAGAGAGCTCAACTTTCTTCTATTTGCTGATGTTATGGGGGTAGTCACCCCTCGTTTAATTTTGGTTTGAATCTTTTTGGTTTCTGTGATTTATTTATTTTTTTTAAGATCTGTGAGATGAATAAAAAAAAAAAACTCATGATGCCTTATGTGAAATGTAATTAATTACAAAACAAAATGTGGATTTGATTTTTGATGTAGTGTCATAGTTTGGGGCGAAATCAATCAAAGATTGATCATGTACTTAGAACCCGTCAACTTTTAGAATTAGTTCCTAAAAGTGCACATATCAGCTATCTTTCACAATTCACACTACACAAATTCCCCCTTGTGATCCAATACTGGGTATCGAAGAATAGGAACTGCACGATCGGTCAGATGAGATCATTTCTCAATTTGTGAGGCTAAACTTTGATCACAGACCACACCATTATTATATCGTACGTGTTAAGAATATATCTCTCCCAACTTCCTTTTATTCTTTTTTTTTTCCTCCGTTATGTCTTTTATTAACACTATATTATTGACGATTGACGACGACTCTCTGAAAGCGAATGCTCCACACGGAATAAAGTTAGAGTGCTAAACCCTCTTTTGGCTTCGTCTATTTGTCATTCATCTATCTATTTACGGGCTCTCAAGAAAAGATTTTAATTCTACCAATTGCCACATCAGCAAATCGTCATGTTTTGTTTTGCTGACATGGCAATTGTGTTTGTTTGTGTTAAAAAATTCTTGATGCCCCTCCCTCCATTTGGTAAATAGAAGGTTGAGAATTATCATTGTAGATAAATTGTAGCGAGAATTAGAAGATAATATTGTTCAAAGCATAAGGTTCAATTCATATATTATCAGGATATTATTTATATATTTACTCATGTGGTGTTTGGTAAAACTGTCAATACGGAGGGGAAACATTTTCTCTCCATGGACCATGCGTCTTCAAACATTACCTGGGAGAATGGTCGCATAACAATTCAGCAACTCTTAATGAAATGTGAACACACCACGGCTTAGAAAAACATATATGGATGTAATGTGATATATTGTTTTGCAAATGATGTGTTTACTTTTATTGCTGGGAGTCGTTGAATTGTTCTGCAACCATGGTCATAGTCATAGGTTTATTAGTAAATTAGAAAGTGGCTGTAATTTCAGATTTTTTAGGAGGAGTACAGTCTGCTTATTCCAATAAATAAATAATTGAATTTGGGAATTTGTGTCACATTCAGCTTTTTCCCGATTTTCAAAGGGAATATCAATTCCTCTAGGAATGGCTTCCATACTAATTAAAGGCGGCCATAGATCATGTGAAAGCTTCTTACTTTACCATTAGCACTTAAATAAGCAACTCAACTATGGGTCTCAATGGTATTAAAAAATCTGATTTTAAATTTGAGATTTGACATAATTAAATCGAATTCAGATAATTTGAATATCTAATTGATCAAATTCGAATGTGATTTTATTCAAATTGATAAATATCTGAATTTGATCAATTATTTCATTCTTATATAAATAATTTATATACTTTAAATAAATAAAATATTTATTTTATATATTTATTAATTAGCTAAAATAATTAACTGGTTGAATTTGAATTGAATCGAATATTCAAATGGTTAATTGAATTCAAATATTAATTTTCAATACCCGTCGAATATCGAATCAAATTCGAATAATGGATTTTATAATTAGATTCGAAGTCGGATATTTCCTAATTTGATTCGAATTCGATCCGTTTACACCCCTAAACTCAACTTTCCAAAGATCAAGGATTAAATGAACATGATGGCTGTCCAACGGTCTATGGAACCAATGATAACATTCCCACAATTTTGATAACGGGGCCATGAATTTAGTAATTTTACACAAACTGGGCTTAGATTTTCAGTCCGCTTATCGGAACATCTAAAAACATTCAATTAATCCAAATTCTTTTCCAAAGGGCAATGGTCTTCCTTAATAACTTTAATTGCCTCGTTAAACACCAAAATACAGGAGAAGAAAGGAGAGGAGATGAGGCATGTTGATTTTGGAGAGGAGATGAAGCATGTTGATTTTGTTGCAGATTACAATTAAACGCAAAGGTAGAATTAAAGCACAATAATGCCATGGTACCTATTTTCTCTATACCCCTTGAGGGTTTTGCGTAGTTGATTCGGACTCATTTGGCAGGGAGACACACTTGTTGGCTTCATCTCTGTTGGAGGCATTTAACTGACCATTTTGGCATTTCTTAAATTTGCATCAGTTGTAGAGATTTTTCAAGTCGTTTTTCTCTTGGTGCTTGTGGTTACCTGTTTTTGTCTCAGAATGCTTAACATGCTTTTTTGGTTGTATTTTTCATTGCTGTTAAATTTTCTACTTTGTAACATGAACATTTATTAATGAACTTGCCTTTAGGCATAAAAAAACAAATATATATGGACTATTAATGCAAGTAAAAAAGGAAAACAAAAAATAAATCATATATAAATGAATAATTATATATATATATATATATATATATATATATATGTTCACGTACTCCTTGCTCCATTACCCCCACCCTGCATTCTCCTTGACTCTCTCTCTCCTAAGATATCTCCTCTAAGTCATTAGGAACTTATCATGTTATTAATTAATTCATCATGACTTTTAAAGTATTTTGGGTAAATACTATTATATTCATGTTAATTAACATCATTTTAAGGAAATTGAAAACTCTTTAACTAATTTCTATAAAATCAAGAATTATATTTAACAATTATCAAAAAGTATAAAATTTTACTTACTTCTATTATTATGGTGAATAACAGAACGAAGATGAGCGAATAAAATATTATAATGTTGGAGAAAGAAATTATTAATTAATTTATATTGGAAAATAAAAGATAAATTAGTGTAATTTTGTTAATAAACTATCTAATAAAAATAAATATTTAATAACAATTTAAATAATTTTCAATAAATCACCATAATTGCACAAATGTAATAAATTTTTCAAAAAATTATAAAACTACATTTTCATAAAATAACATTTTGGAAATTAAAAGATATAAATTTTTTTAATGTTTATTTAAAAATTATTAAATAATTATTAAAAATTATTGGACTATTTTGGAAACTTTAGGAAAATTTATTATATTTGATAGATTTTGGAAAACTATTAAAATAATATGTAATTTTCATTGTAAATTATTGAAAATTGTTAAAGATCAATGAGTATGGGAAAGGGAAAACTATAATTTGAACCAATAATTACGCAAATTATTAAGATAAATTAGTATAATATTGGAAAAAGGAAATTATCGATTAGTTTATATTAGAAAATATAAGATAAATTAGTGTAATTTTGTAAGTAATTTTGTAATTTTGTAAGTAAGCCATTTAATAAATTACCAAAGATTAATAAATATTGTTATTAATTAACTCATCATGACCTTTTAAAGTATTTTGGGTAAATTCTATTATATTCATGTTAATTAACAATATTTTACAGAAATTGAAAACTCTTTAACTAATTCCTATAAAATTGAGAATTATATTTAAGGATTATTAAAAAGTATAAAATTTTAGTTATTGCTATTATTATAGTTAATAATCGAATGTTGATGGGGAATAAAATATTATAATGTTGGAAAATGAAATTATTAATTAATTTATATTGGAAAATAAAAGATAAATTAGTGTAATTTTGTTAGTAAACTACCTAATAAAAATATATATTTAATAATATTTTAAAATAATCTTCAATAAATCTCCATAATTATAAAAATGTAATAAACTTTTCAAAAATGTATTAAACAATTATGTAATTATTGGAATAATTTGGAAATTTTAGAAAAATTTATTACATTTGATAAATTTTGGAAAACTATTGAAAAATTATGTAATTTTGATTGTAGATTATTGAAAATTATTAAAGATAAATGAGTATGGGAAAGGGAAAACTATAATTTGAACCAATAAAAACACAAATTATTAAGACAAATTAGTATAATATTGGAAAAAGGAAATTATTGATTAGTTTATATTAGAAAATATAAGATAAATTAACGTAATTCTATAAGTAAACCGTTTAAAAAAACAAATTATTTAATAACAATTTAAAAATAAATTTCAAAATATGCACAACTGTTATAAATTTTCCAAAATTTTCATAAAATTACATTTTTGAAAATTAAAGATAATTTAGTGTACTTTTAAAATTTACCATTTAGTTGATACTTAGTATATCCTTTTGATCATTTTTGTCATAAAATTGAATATTGGGTTGATGGGGAGTGGGTGCCTTGCCTTGACCCGCCTGACATTGGGGACCGGGTAGGAAAAATTCAATGACTCTTCATCCTTGATGATGGAGTGGGAAGAGGGGAAATTCGAGGATTCCCCATCCCTAACAAGGAGAGGGTGCCTTGCCTTGAACCTACCTAACACTAGAGACGAGACAAGAGTTGGTAGAGTGTCTTGACTACGGGGCACAGGGTAGGGATAAGGATGGTCCCCACCCCAAACCCACCCTGTTGCCATTTCTATATAATTGTTAATTATTAGTGGAATTAATAAAAAAGTTAGTTTTTGTAATTATTTTTATTTATTTAAAGTCAATCAAAATTTCATTTAAAAATAATGAAAATAATAACAGCTATAAAAATTACTACAAATGATTAATAAAATTAAATTTATTAAAAAATATTTGTTCATATTAAATTAACAATAATTATTTTATGCAAATCAGCATTAAATGAAAATTACAATTACTAAAATTTTAAATATTAACAATAGCTTTGAATACTTTTAGTTAATTATAACAACACATTTTAATTATTAATTAATTAATTAATTAATAATAAATAAAATTATTCAATCTTTCAGATTTTTTCATATATCGCACGGGTCTCTATTAGTGTGTATATATATAATTTTCCAAATTTCCTCGTCTCCTGTGAAGTCAAAGCTGTGAGCACAGGACACAATCCACGCACTTGTCTTTTTCTATGTTTCGTGAGAAAAGTATGGAAAAATATTCTCTCACAAGTGACTGGTCGATGTGTCATTTAATGCATGCAAAAAATGGGAAACGTTGTTACGTTTCCATGTTAATTTCTAGGAAAATGTCCTTTTAGGAAATTGAAGGAGCCCAATTATCTTGAAACACTAACGGGTGGATATTATATTACGCTAAGTCACATAAATTATATTCAAAGCCTTGAAGGCGTTACTGTTCACTGTTCAGATCATGAGTGTGTTTTTGGCATCGTGGCTTAAAAGCACCGGACCACTTTTCTTGAACACACAAGATAGGGTTTGAGGTTTTCCACTTCCCAACCACAAAACTCTAATAAGAGTGACTAATTCGTGGTTTTCTTTGTGTGAAATTTAGACCTACTAAAAGTTAGGTTCAAACTGAAAATTCGATCCAATTCAATCCAAAAAATAAAAAAATAAAAAATAGGATTAGGGTTTCATATTTAGCTACTTGAATTTGAGAATAACTCGGCCTCATCCAACTTGGGAAAAATTGAGTTGGACTGAGTTGGGTCATGGATCAACTTGTTAATCCAATTGTTAGGTCTAATTGGGACTATTTATATATTGCTAAAGGTTATTATTTTTTAATCTTTATTATTTAGTCTTTATTTTTTATTGTATACTCTTTGAACTGTTTAAATGCTTAAACTTTTTATTTTATTTTTGAAATTTTATGGTTAATGCCTTTAATTTTGGCATTTTTATGTATTTTTTCTTTGATTTTTAAAGTTTCAGTTATTTTTGGGATGGTCCAAATTGACCCGTCATTTAACCCTAATCCAAACATTTAGGGTTATGGCCTAACATTTTCTGGACAACCCAAAATTCAACCTGACCCGAAATCAATAAGAAGTACCTTGACCCAATTGGACCCATACAACCCAATTGCAATGTCTAGTGATAGAAACTCAACTTGATGAGGGGTAATTTGGCCTAACCTGTTAGCATGTGGACATGTGGAACGACCTGATGACTAGATGTGAGCTCCGGGAAGCTCATGGTCGGCTCAAAGAGATGGAGTCGCCACCCATTTTTTAGAGGAAATGGACCCACATTTTCAGTTTTGAAAAACTCGATTTTAGTCTTTGATAGTGACTTCGTCCTCTATGGAAAAGGCACATAGCCAAGAGATTTTGGGTCCAAAAGATTGGAAAAGGGAAGGTATTAGGCACCCTTCTCTCCAAGCCGTTATGGTAGCTCAATACGGGAGTTGTTCAGGCTCAATTTCTTCCGGAGCAAAATATAAATGGTTGCAATAATTTCTTAAATCTAGAGGAACATGTTTTCAACTTCTCCTAAGACTGATTTTGAGGTGATGTTATCGGGTCTTAGGTACTGATTTCCCTAAGACCTTCACCTCTCTGCCTCTATTCTTAGTCAAGAAGAAATTGCAAATGATGGTTCTCCAACATTTCAGAACCTCAAGCAACCCAGAAAGACTAAAAAAGACTTACCTTTCGTATGTAGCTTGTCAAAAGTTTTCCAACAGTTAAGAGAATTTCAAGCGAAACTTGAGCAAGGCAGGAGCTGGGCTGAGCGTTTCTGCTGTGAAGTTTGGAAGACGGGGGATGAGGCTTGAGCTTGGCTTTAAGGGTTTTGGAATTACAAGAGAATGGGTGTCAGGAGCTGGGCTGAGCATTTTTTGTGTTAAGTTTTGAAGATAAGGGATGAGGCTTGAGCTTAGTTTCAGGGATTTTGGGATTACAAGCAGGCTTTTCTCTTCTAGGTTTTTCTCTCTCTCTTCCTTTCTCCTCCTCTTCTCCCTCTTATCCCTGCTCTCCCCCTCTCCCTCATTTGAGCTCGAATTATATCGCATTTATAGAGAAAGGGAGGGGGGTCTGGTCTGAATTCGATTTATCTACAGTGCTTGAGATTCAACAGAGGCTTTTCATACAAATAGGCAAAGATTCTTCAAAGAAATAAATGCCCAGTCAGGCTTACCTATTTGGTGAAACGTTTTTTTTTTTTTTTTTTATTTGGGGGTGGTTCCCATGGGTTTTGTGCGGCCAATGGGAGTTGAGGGCGTGTCTATCATGACAATCTCGTATTTGGGGCTATCAGTGGTAGAAAATGTAAATTTGATGAACTTTTAAATGCTATTTTGCCTTTTCTTGATCTCAAGTAGGGTCTGTTTGGTATTTTGAGCTTTTTAAGCCTATTAGGCTTTGTTTAATTGGTTCATGCCTTCTAATGGGTCAAGAATGGGTCTGACATCAGCCATCACCCTTTTTAAGGATTTAGGTTGGGCCAGACGACGTGACAATTTTATCTGGTGCATCAAAATGGTATCTTTCTATTTTAATGATCAAACGGATGAATTAGGATATGAAATTTGGCGTGCTAGGGTTTTTTGGATCTTTAAACATAGTGGTGAGGTATGATCAGACAAATGGGGTCGAGATGATTGAGATCTATGGCTAACAAGTTTGGATCAATAAGATTTGCTGAAATAGAATCTTTGTTTGATGAAGGGTCAGATGGGGAAATTTTGGGATAAAATTTGGTGGGTTGGCATTTTTTAACATCCCGAATATGATGAAAGTGATGGATCTTTGATCAAAAGTGTAGATTGATTGATTTAATTCAGATCACGATCTTATGATTTTCCAATCAACGAGAGGGCCTGAAATGGAATCTTGCTTTTTCAACGGTCAAATGGAGGTGTTTGGTCATGAAATATGATGTTCTAGGGTTCTTTGGGTCTTTGAACATGGTGGCGGGGTTTTGATTGGTCATATGAAGTTGGGATGACGAATGGTAAGCTCTAATTAATGAGATTTAATGAAATAGGATCTAGGCTTAATGGGGAGGGGGGTAAACAGGGGAATTTTGAGTTACAATTTGGTAGGTGGGCATGGATTAGGGTAAGGGGTCAAGTGGATGGTTCTGATTTGAGAAAGATATGGTCGATCTTGGTAATCATTCAGGCCCATCAGAATGGGATCTTTGTATTTTTGAGGTTGGTTGTCGTAGATTTGTGGTGGGATTCGCTAGTTAATTGCTTCTTAGTGATCTTGAGGTAATGGATATGTTGAACTGAAGTTTGAATATCGCATAGATTGGGGCCGTTAGAAAGGGAGTTGGCATGATGGACGGTGGATCTTTAGAATTTAGTCATGAAAAGTGATGTGTAACAAAGTTATAGTTTTCCAAGTATGGGGATGATGTCTGATTAAGGTTCTTATTTGTCCTGTGAATTGCGTCAAAATGGGGTATTTCGGGTTTTAGAGAGTGTCAAGTCAACTGGTTGTGTTTCTAGGATTTTGAAGTCTAAGAGGGGGTACAAAGAGGTAGGGTGAAGGGACCGAGAAAAAATTGGGTGCTAACATTGGACGACAACTCAACATTTCCAGCCACCTCAGCAAGCCAGGTCAGCTCGGGTACCTTAGGCACCTCGACTAAGACCGAGATCCGAGTAGCTTGTGGTGACCCGAACTGCCGAGGTGCCATGCAACCCACTTCTAGAAGCTAGCCAACTGCCTCTGACCTTTTTGGGGTCATGCTGCACATTCACAAGCCTTATCCTTGTCCCGCCCGGATCGGACGGACTCGATAAGACGCCAGTTTATGCGAAGTCCATCTCTAGGTGCGAAATGAATTCCATGTAACGTGGGCCAAGGATCTCGGATGTGTTTCGTGAGACCTACGACAACTTGCCTATATAAGGGCTTTACCTCTAACATTACAAGGTAGCACGGTATTAGCTCTCTAGCTCTCTTACTTACAAAGCTATCAAGCTCGTAAACAGACCGACGTCCAAACACCCCAGGTCCTCTGGTTATATTCTCTTGCAGTTCGACCATCCACTTAAACAGACCGACGTCCAAACTGCCATCCAGTTAGGAGCGACCAAATCATGTACCATCACAATGTATTAAGGAATTCTTAAAAATGATTGTCTTATTTTTCTAATTAAACAAACGCGATAAACTTTGACTTTATATTGAAAATAATTACTAATGAAGGATAATTTGACCCGATCTATGAAACGGCGACACGTGGACACTGACTCGACGTAGGCGACAGCTCAACATTGTGGTCCAGTACAACTAAGTAACGGGTCCATAAAGTAGCTCGCTACATCGTTGCGCGCAAAAGGAGGAGCTCGCCACAATGCAAGCTCCGGGTTCCCTGAACTACTTCCAATCCATTCCTAGGCAACTTTAGCTCGCAAGCTAAGAATACCAGCTCGCTCGAGCTCCCAAGTAGACAAGTCATCTCGAGGACCAATTCTACTAAGGGCACTCCTGAAGTATTCCGAGCTCGATGAAAAGTAGCTCGCGAATGGGCCACAGGAGCATTCCTCAAGAAGCTTCTATCCAATAGGCCGTACCAATCAGACTGCGCCAAGTCCCTTGCTGACGGCGCAGTCCCTATCCTTTCGGTAGTCTGCATCCACGTCTCTCAGCAGGCGGAGGCGTGCCTGTCACTTTGGAGACGTGTCACTTACCCGGGCGAGGAGTACATCACAACGACCACCTACGCAGCCCTGGCAGGTAACGGCTGTGGCAGGGGCCCAGTGGCAATTATGCCCGATCTCACAAAAGCGCATCTATAAAGCCCTTAGGGCAGAGGAGAAACTTCTTTTGAGAAAAAAAAAACCTCTAATCGCTCGAATATAGTGATAAAGCGTGACCTCCACTCTTAGCCTTCGTTTTCTCTTTACTTCCCATACACAATACTAACTTGAGCATCGGAGTATTCCCACCGGGTAAACCCCCGAGAATCCTTCCTTTCATCCTTTCAGGTGCTGTTCGTTGCCAACAAGGAGCCAGTCAGCAGTCAGCTAGGAGTGCCCGGATCACGCTACATCATTTGGCGCCGTCTGTGGGAAACGCTTCAAAAGGCCTTTCCCTCTAAACTCTTTCAGTTCCTTCCTCTTCCTTGAAACAATCCAACGCACATGGCTTCCTCTAGCAACGTCGGACGAAGCACGGAAGTGGGTAACTCCAGGGAACAACCCCAGCTTCCTATTGTCTGTATCGGAAAGTTCACCGTCCCCCTCTCAGCGGACGGAATCCCCAGCTTGAACGTGCCTCTCACAATGGCACCTATCATCGCCCCACTCCCTGCTATAGTCAGAACAACGTTCACCGAACCTTCGGTCGTGCCCGCAGCGACCAGCCCGAACCAGCTAGAGGACCTGATGCAGTGCATGAGGGCCATGCAGGCCCAAAAGCAACAATTCCAACAACTTCAGCTCTATCAACAGCACGTGCCACACCAGGTCTCCCAGTACTAGTATCCGCAGCAGTTCCCCCAGCTGCCCCAACCTCAGCTTCAACAGCCTCAGCTCCAGCCTCAGCACCTGGCCTCACAGCAAGCCAAATCTCGCCGCTAGAGCGAGCACTTCGGCCGAGGAGAGGGCCCCCAAAATCTCCCAAAAAACCAGGCCTCCCCCCACAGCAGACGGGAGAGACCGGCTACCCCGATCTCGTCGCGGGTGGACAGGTCGGGAGGACCCCGGCTCGGCAGGTCAACGGTGCCTCGACAATCGAAGTTTGGAACCCCGATCCTTGAAAACCGGTTCGAGATCCTGGCAACAAACACTAAGCAAGCCCCTTCTGTCCGCAGCCATCACCAGCAGACCGGGCTACTCCTGGCACAAACCATTCTGGATAGCGCGGAAGTGAGCAACACGAATGTTGAGCCCACCAAGAAGCAGAGACGCCGCCGCCGAGCTCGCCGATCTGTCACCCGCGATTTGCCCGAGCTCATGGGCAAAAAAGAGGTAGGCTCGGCCGAAGCCAAGGCTCCCCTCCTCTCGGTTCCGTCCCCTCTGTCTTCCGAACTCTTGGCAGTCCCGATGCCCAAGGATTTCAATCTCCCCCCTCTTGACAAGTATGATGGGTCGTTCGACCCGAATGATCATGTAGATGCCTTTCAGTCACAGATGCACCTGGCACGAGCCAGTGAGTCGTGCATGTGCGTGGCCTACTTCACTACTTTCAGGGGAGAAGCCCGCACGTGGTACCGAAACTTGGCACCCGGGTCGATAAGAAGTTGGGCGCAGTTCGCACAAGCCTTCACGTCCCACTTTGTCACCAGCAAACGGTGCCCGCGGACTGAAGAAAGCATCTTCAACGTAGCACAAAGAGAGGGAGAGTCCATCCGAAGCTATATCAAGCGGTTCAACGACGCTTGTATGCAGATACCACGCCTGGACCCCGTCGTACGCCTAGCAACAGCCAAGAAGGGCGTGAAGCACAAAGAGTTCAAGTGGCACATGGTCGTCAACCAACCCGCGACCATAACCGAGTTTCTAAAGCTTGCGGATAAGTTCATAGCCACTGAAGAGGAGATCAACCAGAAGGGTGAGGGCGCACCCGAAAAAAGAAAGAGAGAAGGAGAGCCTTCCAGTCAAGATGACACCCGAAGAAAAAAGGAAACAGCTCGGGGTGCAAAGCCAGGTCAGTTGTTCCGAGCTCTTGCACCAGACCGAGCTGATTACACCCCACTGAACGCAAAGCGGGCCGAAATCCTGATAGCGATCAAGGACGCCCCGTACGTGAAGTGGCCACCCCCTCTGAGGAGGAATCCCAATGAATGAAATAAGAGTTTGTATTGCAGTTTTCACAAAGACCACGGTCACAGTACTGAGAGTTGTAAAAACCTCCGCGACGAAATAGAGGAGCTCATCCGTCGCGGATATTTGAGAAACTTTGTACCAAATAATAATAACAATAATAATAGTAATAGAACAGGTCGGCAAGGAGAGCACGGTAAAGACGCTCCCGAGTCCAGCAGCAGGTCGGCCGAACAACCGCAGAGGCAACCTCCAGAGGAGAGGCTAGTTCAGGGGACCATCCACATGATAGTGGGAGGTTCGATCATTGCGGGTTGCACCTCAACAGTAGTTCGGACGTCAGTTCGCGAGGTCACCCGGGAGGGGCAGAACCCCCCAAAGCAGCCGAGAACGGAAGAGCCAATTTTCATCACAGAAGACGATGCGCGAGGGGTCCATTACCCCTACGACGACGCGCTCGTATTAAAGCTGAGAATCAACGACTTCGAGGTTAGGCGCATACTCGTCGACTCAGGTAGCTCAGCCGACATACTCTTCAAAGCAGCGTTTGACCAGCTCCAGTTGCAGAGAAGCGACCTGAAGCCCGCAGACACTCCTTTGGTAGGCTTCAGCGGAGAAGAAGTCCGGCCCCTTGGGAAAATAATAGTACCTGTAGAGATCGGCACATGGCCTTGTGTGGTCAGATTCAAACACAACTTCCTGGTGGTAGCGACCCCCTCTCCCTACAATGCCATAGTAGGTCGACCGATCACCCATGTCCTATGGGCGGTGGTCTCCACTTACCACTTGGCTATGAAGTTCCCAACAGACTTCAGTGTGGGAGTAGCGCGGGGCGACCAGCTCGAGTCCCGCAAATGCTACATTGCCACCCTAAAGGGGAAAACCAAGGTGGCCGATGACCTTGAACTGAAATGACCCATGGAGCAAGGCGAAGAATGCGCCACGCCCACAGAAGAAACAGTCGCGGTCCCAACCTCAACAGCAGACCCAGCTCGGACACTCCGGATCGGCGCTTCCATCCAGGAGCCCCTACGATCCAAGCTGGTAAGTTTTTTACTTCAAAATTTAGATATTTTTGCATGGTCCGTGGCAGAAATGCCCGGTATAGACCCCGAACTCATAACTCACAAGCTGAACACTGATCCTGTAGTTAGGCCCGTTAGACAGAAGAAACGTAACCTAGCCCTAGAACGGTGGAAAGTGGTCGACGAGGAAGTCGAGAAGCTCCTCGCAGTGGACTTCATAAGAGAAGTCCACTACCCAAGTTGGGTAGCCAACCCCGTCCTGGTAAAGAAGGCCAATGGCAAGTGGTGCATGTGCGTCGATTATACCGACCTGAACCGAGCTTGCCCGAAAGACTGCTTTCCGCTCCCCAGAATCGACCGTTTGGTGGACGCGACCTCAGGGCACGAGTTGCTAAGTTTCTTGGATGCCTACTCGGGCTATAACCAGATCAAGATGGACCCGGCGGACGAAGAAAAGACTGCCTTCATCACGGAGTTCGGCCTATATTGTTACAAGGTTATGCCCTTCGGGTTCAAAAACGCCGGGGCAACCTTTCAAAGGCTTGTAAATAAATTGTTCGCGCTGTTAATCGGCAGAAAAGTAGAATGCTATGTAGACGACATGGTCGTCAAAACTCAATTCTCACATGAATTAATACAAGACTTGCATTCTGTTTTTGAAATTTTGGGTAAGTTTAATATGAGATTGAATCCAAACACGTGTGTGTTCGGTTTAACCTCGGGTAAGTTCCTAGGATACATCGTTAACCGACGTGGCATTGAAGCCAACCCGGATAAGGTTAAGGCCATCTTAGACATGAAACCACCCCGGAAGCTGAAGGAGGTTCAGAGATTGAATGGCCGCATACCCGCCCTAAGCCGTTTCATGTCTAAATCGGCGGACCGTTGTCTGCCGTTCTTTAAGGCAATAAAGAGCAAAGGGTTCGAATGGACCCAAGATTGCCAGCTCACGTTCGACGAGTTGAAGGAATACCTTACTAGCGTGCCGACCCTAACCCGGCTCGATGAGGGCGATGTTTTAGAACTCTACCTCTCGGCAAGCGACGAGGTGGTCAGTTCGGTACTAATAAAGGAAGTAGATCGGGTCCAACGACCCATCTATTATGTTAGTAAAGTATTGCAGGGAGTAGAAACGAGATACCTGGAGATGGTAAAGCTAGCATACGCATTGATAATTGCAGCTCAGAAGCTCCGCCCGTACTTTCAAGCTCATACTGTTATCGTCCTTACCGACAAACCTCTGAGGCAAGTATTGCTTAAGCCCGAGGTCTCCGGTCGGTTGACGAAGTGGGCCATTAAGCTCAGTGAGTACGACCTTAGCAGATTTCATAGTCGAATGCACATTTAGCTCCGAAGTTCCGGGTGAGTTGAGCGCGAGGCTCCCACCTCGGGTGAGCCCGAAGCTCCCGGGTCGGTCGAGTCTGAACCCCGTGAAGTAGTAGCCAGTGTGACACCTCTCCTAGCTTGGCCAATCGCGAGCTGGGATGAGGAACCCTAGATCCTTCACGTAGATGGCTCCTCGAACCAACAGGGCAGCGGTGTCGGAATAGTTCTGCACGGCCCAAGCGGCATGAAACTGGAATACGCGCTACGCTTCGAGTTCGAGGCGTCTAACAATGAAGCAGAATACGAGGCGTTGATAGCCAGACTAGCCTTAGCTAGAGAAGTAAAAGCCAAGCACATCATTATCTGCAACAACTCCCAACTCGTGGTCAACTAGGTCACGTACGAATATGAAGCTCGCGAGCCGACCATGGTCGCCTACTTAGCCAAAGTCAGAGAGGCCCTGCTCAACTTCGAGTCACACTTCATCAGACAGATCCCTAGGTCGGAGAACACTGAGGCCGATGCCCTGTCCAAGTTAGCCAGCACTAGCGACATCACCATGAGAACCGTGTACATAGAAGACCTGTCTCAGCCTAGCATTCTCGGGGGGGCAGAGGAGGTCGCTCCCATCGTTCAAGCAGAGCGGAGCTGGATTAACCCACTCATGAGCTTCTTGTTACACGGGACCCTCCCTGTAGAGCGCAATGCAGCCAGAAGGGTGCAACGCCAAGCAGCTAAATACGTCATGATAGACGAGCGGCTATACAGGAGATCCTACACGCTCCCCTACTTGTGTCGCTTGTGACCTACCGAAGCCGAGCTCGTACTCCACGACACTCATGAGGGTCTGTGCGGCGGACACTTGGGGGGCTGGGCCCTTGCCCAGAAAGTGCTTCGACAAGGGTATTATTGGCCAATAATGAAGGCAAATGCCATTGGACTCGTTAGAAAATGTGACAAATGCCAGAGACATGCCAATATTTACCACCAACCCGTTGCCGACCTCAAATACCTCACCAGTCCGTGGCCCTTTGCACAGTGGGGCATCGATCTACTCGGGCCATTCCCGCCAGCAATGGGTGGAAGGAAGTTCTTAGTGGTAGCAGTGGACTATTTTACCAAGTGGGTAGAAGCTGAACCCCTCGTAACGATAACAACCTGAAATGTCCAAAACTTCTTTTGGAAGAACATCGTATGCCGCTTCGGATTACCTCGGGTATTGATTTTCGACAACGGCAAACAGTTCGATGACATCAAATTTCAAGACTGGTGCCGAGACATGGGGATCCAACAGAACTTTACTTTAGTCGCACACTTTCAAGCAAACGGTCAGGCAGAAGTCACGAACAGAGCCATCCTCCGCGGACTAAAGGCATGGCTGGACCGAGCTAAAGGATTGTGGGCAGATGAACTACCCAGTGTCCTATGGGCCTATCGGACCATGAAGAAGACCACCACGGGAGAAACACCCTTCAATCTCACCTACGGCACCGAAGCAGTGATCCCCGCAGAGATCGAAGTACCTACGTTGCGCCTAGAAGCATACAGTGATCAAACAAATGAAGATGAGCTACGTACCAACCTCGACCTACTCGACGAAGTAAGGGACCTCGCGTACATTAGGACCGCAGCCTACCAGCAGAGAGTAGCTTGGTACTATAACGCCAGGGTCAAGAGGCGGAACCTCCGCGTTGGCAACCTGGCCCTTCGTAAAGTTATGGTGCCTGAGCCCGGCGCTGGCAAGATCGGGTCCAACTGGGAAGGTCCTTACCGAGTGAAACGAGTGCTCGGGGAAGGAACATACGAGCTCGAGACCCTCGAAGGGAAACAAGTACCTCGAGCATGAAATATTGTCAACCTGAGGCAATATTATATGTAAGAAGCGAGTAGGCCACGAGCTACTCCCAAAGCTTAAGGGCCAGAATACCGAGCTAACATGACCTCGGCACAAGAAGACCCCAGTTGCCACTTCGGCCTGTGATGTGTGGCTCTTTGTGACACTAGCAAGTGCACTAGCCGCTCAAGTAATAGAGTAGTGAGTAGAGTATCGTTCCCACGAGGACTTATGTAGCAACTACTGGTAATAAATCAGTTTACTGTTATCTGATCAGACGAAATGTAAAACTAATGAAAATCTGAAATTCTAACTACAAAGTTATTTCTAACAAATTAGACCAAACACCTTGTATGCAAGTGAGGAGACAAGCTAAAGATGCATAGAAAAATAAATTCAGCAACTAGTTTTCTAGGCAATTCGAGTAGAATAGGATTCAGCCTTGGTTTGGTGAAATCCCAAAGCAATGAACAGCCTCTCTCGAGCGCATGTTCAATCTATGCATGAGTGATGGTCCTTATATCTCTATCAAGGATCTAATCACCATGCATGCATTCAGATCTTAGCAATTCTAGGGCTTCATTTCAATTGGATGATCATCAACTCAGCTGAATGAACACCAACCGAATTGTGCAAGTTATTTCTAACCTTGCACTCAATTCGGCTCTTGATTGGCAGATCTGAAATCTTAGTCTTTCTCAAGCACTCTAGGAATTCCAAGAAAGAGGAACAATTCGGCCAGACTGAAATAAAGCTACCTGAATTCTTTCTCAAATAATTTAGGTATTACAAGTTCATGATCTGAAATCACAGATCTGATTTTATAGAATAGCAGTTCGCATCTCACTATTTCATGATCTGAATTTACAGATATGAGATTGGAAAATAGCAATTCAGACCTTGTAAATTCATGATCTGAAATTTCAGATCTGAGATTTCAGAATAGTAGTTCGGCCAACAATCCACAATTGATATTCCTAACAAGAAACTTCAAGATTGAATCTACTTTACTCGAATGAACTTAGAAAACAAATTACAGAATTGATTTTGCATAATACATGCTTTGATTACAGCAAGAAAGGAAAATTTGATGGAGAAATTACATAAATCTTAGCTGAATTCGATTACCAATTTGTGCAGAAATCAAGTGAGGACGAAACCTTGATCTCCAATTGCTTTCTCCCCCTTCGAAAATTTGATGGAGAAATTACATAAATCTTGAAGCTGCTTGTTCCTCCTCTCTTCTCCTCTCTTGCGCCTATCTCTCTCTCTTTTTCTCTCTTAGAACAAGAGCTCAAGGAGAGTTTGAAATCAGATGTTGGACCCCTTTTCCCTTGGCTCTCTTCTCCTTTTATAGCCTTCTCCTCAGCTCCTTTCCTCCTCTAGAAAGTTCTCCCATCTAGAAAGTTCTCTCATCTAAAAAGTTCTTTCCTCTAGAAAGTTCTCTCATTTAGAAAAGTTCTACAATGCGGTTCCAGATAATCCGGGCTCGATTTTGACCCTGATTCATTCCATATCTATCAAAACACAGAACATGAAAGTTCTAGAACTTTTCTTTATCTTTCCAACTCATCTTGAATCATCTCAATTGGAGTCCGGATTAAAGAGTTATGCCCAAATTACTATTTGGTGCCGAAATTGTTCAGAATTACCCAATTAGCCTTGTTTTTCACTTAACGCCTCCTTTCTCTCTTCTAGAAAGTTTCCCGCCTTTAGGCTCCTTGGGCTGCACTTTGGGCTTCTCTTGAGCTACTATTGATCTGCAAATGGGCCTCCTCATTGCTGGGCCGAATAGGCTCCATTGGAGAGCTTCGGTTGTGCTCTCTCTTTGGGCTTTCCCAAAGAGTGCAGCATGGGCTGCATGGGCCGAATAGCCCTCCTTTTTACTCTCGGCTGGGCCTTGCTCCCAGCTGGGCTGTATCACCTTCTATTTGGCCTCCTTTAGCATGATTTTATGCTCTTTTTCCCTAGACTTGTCCCCTTTGACAATTTCCTGAAATCAAGCTAAATTAGGGTAAGAATTCACACAAATCAGCATAAAAACCATGCATAAACACCATAATTTATATGTAAATTGTGCACACATCAGGAATTCTTCACTATCTTCTTCTCAGGTGCCGTTTGTTGCCAGCTAGGAGCCAGTCAGTAGCCAGCTAGGAGTGCCCGGATTCTGCAGCATCAAATTCGAACCTAAATGCTTTTTTCATCCTTTTATTTTTATTTTTTTATCATGGTAATTGATGTAGCGCGATCCGGGCACTCCTAGCTGACTGCTGACTGGCTCCTTGTTGGCAACGAACGGCACCTGAAAGGATGAAAGGAAGGATTCCCAGGGGTTTACCCGGTGGGAATACTTCGATGCTTAAGTTAGTATTGTGTATGGGAAGTAAAGAGAAAACGAAGGCTAAGAGTGGAGGTCACGCTTTATCACTATATTCGAGCGATTAGAGGTTTTTTTTTTTCTCAGAAGAAGTTTCTCCTCTGCCCTGAGGGCTTTTATAGAGGCACTTTTGTGAGGTCGGGCATAACCGCCACTGGGCCCCTGCCACAGCCGTTACCTGCCAGGGCTGCGCAGGTGGCCGTTGTGATGTACTCCTCGCCCGGGTAAGTGACACGTCTCCAAAGTGACAGGCACGCCTTCGCCTACTGAGAGATGTGGGTGCAGACTGCAGAAAGGACAAGGACTGTGCCGTCAGCAAGAGACTTGGCGCAGTCTGATTGGTATGGCCTGTTGAATAGAAGCTTCCTGAGGAATGCTCGTGCGACCCATTCGTGAGCTACTTTTCATCGAGCTCGGAATACTTCAGGAGTGCCCTTAGTAGACTTGGTCCTCGGGATGACTTGTCTGCTTGGGAGCTCGGGCGAGCTAGTTTTCTTAGCTTGCGAGTTAAAGTTGCCTCGGAATATCCCTTTGGAAGTAGTTCAGGGAACCCAGAGCTCGCACCATGGCGAGCTCCTGCTTTTGCGCGCTACGATGTAGCGAGCTGCTTTATGGGCCCGTTACTTAGTTGTACTGGACCGCAATGCTGAGCTGTCGCCAACATCGAGTCAGTGTCCACATGTCGTCGTTTCATAGATCGGGTCAAATCATCCTTCATCAATTGCCCCCCACTCCTCGGGCTAAGAGTATCGCTTAGCGCAGGAAGTTTATGAAGCGCGATGGATTGATTTGACCGAAATTCAAACTTGATTGACTATCCCCATTAAATGCATTTGCGGGAATCAAGAGATCTTCTGACTTCTCTGACTTTTCGGTTTCCGAAAACGTGCTGAGGTGGCCTTCAATTCCGAACGTCGTGCGGCTGCGACTACCTTAATCGTGGAAGATGTGCCGCCAATCGCCTTCGGTTTTCAGAAGGCGTGCGGTCAGGGCACCCGCGGACCATTGAATCTACTTTGATCCGGGCCGTCGGTTTGAAAGGATGGGGGCTATAAATAGGGGGGCCCCTCGGGCCCTATCTCCTTCCACGCCATCTTGCTATCTTTGGACACTAGGGTCGCGTACTTCGCCTAGTCTAGTCGAGTTCCTCAGTCTGCTACGTTTCGTGTACTCTGGTGAGTCCCAATCGCCGTCAGCCATGTCTGGGTACCCACGCCATACCTATCACAGGGGTGATAGCCAGGATGGTGATGCTCCCTCGAGCTTGGGGGGAGCCTAGGAGCAGATCTCGGAGGCTCGGGAGGCCTCTGGCGACATGGCGTCCACTTCTAGGGGGAGGGAGACTGATTCCTTTGGCCCTTCCTTAATGACAGCAGAGAGACTCAGGTCTCTGATCCGCTACTTTCGCTTCCCTGGGGACCTGGTTTACAGCCTCCCTACTGGCAACTTCCCCTGGGAGCATGGTCCCAATGATATGGTAATCTTTCAAGAACAGCTCGAGGCTGCCTTGCGTCTCCCCCTGCACCCCTTGATAGTGGAGGTGCTGAATCACTTCAACATCACTATTGACCAGCTTCATCCCAACGCTGTTCGAAACATGGTTGGGACTATATCCCTGTGTCACGAGTACTGCCTTCCTTTGGACCTTGATATTTTTGTCTCTATCCTTTGTATAAAGAACGTTGCTCCTGGGGTTCCTCCGGGGAGGCGCTTTTATTACCTCTCTCCCCGTCGCGGCTATAAGCTCTTATACGAGCTGCCGAATAAGATTCCCACTTGGAAGCGGGACTACTTTGTGGTCCGTAACCCCGAGGGGTGGCCCTTTCCCACTGCTTGGAGGGGCGCTATCCAAGACCCCGGGGCTGAGCTGGACCCTGAGATTCGGAAAACGATGCTGTCCTAGGCGTCGGTAGGCTTCCTTTGCTCGGACTACTTGGCCGAGGAGAAGCTCGTGCAGGCAGGCTTGAGCCCGGGTAGGTCGGTCTTTTAGGTCGCGTAGTGCCTTGTGACTATTGTGTACACATGCATTTTGTTTCTTGTTGGACTAATATCTTGTGGTCTTTTGGCAGCCATCATTTCTAGTGCCGATTCGCGTCGCCTTCTCTCGGGTAGCCAGAGACGCCAGGTGAAGAGGACGCGCCTCGACCGGACCCCTCCTTCGGGAAGCACCGAGTTCGGGTCTGCCGAGCCGGTCCTATCCTCTCCTCCGCTCGAGATTCCGATGCCCCCTCCTGAGGGGGCTAGTGGGATTAACCCTGGGGGAAACGAGCTCCCTCAGCCGGGGGGCCCCCTTTAACCCCCTTCAGCCCCGTCCTTACCCCCGGTTCCCAGTGGGAAACTAAGAAGGGGTGAATAATTATCTAGTAGCTCGTCGGAGGAGTCGGAAGGCGATTACTAATGATGAGATTGCTCAGTGGGGAAATATAGAGCCCGGGGATCTCTCCGCGTTCGCCTCTGCCCATTGCATGGTGGTAAGTGGCCTTTTTTCCCCCTCTCTCTTGTTTGCCCTTTTCCGCTATCTTCTGATCTTCTTTTTCGTCGATAGGTAAATTCCGCCATCCATGCCATGGCTCTCCAGATGCGCATCCATCGCGTCGACGCCCTCGACCAGCGGGCTGCCAATCAGAAGCTCCAGGTCGAGCTCGACCGGATTCGGGGCGAGCTCCATCACACCCGCAAGGGGAGCGAGTCTCAGGAGCTGTTCGTCCACAACTAGGAGGCTCAAATCGCTCGGCTTACTGAAGAGAGCGCGCGTTATAGGGAGGAATCATCGAGGATGGCGGGGGAGAGGGAGCTCCTCAGGCAGCAGGTGCAGGACTTGGAGTCCACTCTTCTGAATCGGACCCGAAACTTTGATCAGATGGTGGAGGCTGAGCGAGAGAAAGTGGTCTGGGATTTCAAAGACTCCCAGGAATTTCATGACCTCTAGGCGGAGTATGGTTCGGGTTCGTACCGCTCAGGGTTTAAGTTCTGTCGGTGGCTGGTTCGGAAGAATTTCTCCGGGCTCAACCTCGACGGCATTACTATGAAAGGTCTGTCCCCTGAGACAGCAGACCAAGCAGATGAAGAGGAGCCTGACTCTCCGGAGGATGAGGAGGCGGATCTTTGAGGTGGCGTTTCTCTGGGCTTCTGTGGCTTCCGGGTGCCATAAACCCGGTCTTTCACAAGTTTTCGGTTGGGCGGTTTTGCCCTGTGATGATCAAACCTTTCCCGAGCTGTTTAGCTCGGTTACTGCACTTGTTATTTTCCTTTTCTACTCTTTCTTCTCTTCTTTTTTTTTTTTGACAATGAAAGTTTCTTCCTTCTTTTGAGTATGATGAACTCCCTTTATTTTTGCTAAAGCGATCTCATCATTTGGGTTATTAAAGTTACCTACCCGAAGTAGGGCTCTTCGTTAGGCGTTATCCCGATTTGTCACGTTTAAGGCCTCTGTGGTATACCGCGAAGTGATTACTACATATGTCCGAACTAAGCATTGGTTGGTTATTCCTCAGTTCGACCAACGTATCGAGACGAGCTATGCTTCGTAGGGTTTGAACCCGAGCTGCTTACGCCTTTGATATTTCATACTTTGCCTTCGCCACTAAAGTGGTTGTCTTTCTTCACACTGAGGTCTTTGTTAGCTTGGTGTTTTGGCCCTTAGGCTTTGGGAATGACTCGTGGCCCACTCTCGGAGTTTGCCCATGCCATAGAGGCGACTGGGTCCTCTTGTGGCCCTTAGGCTTAGGGACGGACCCGTAGTCCACTCCTGGATTTCTCTCAGGCTGATGAACCTACAATTTATCTATATTTTATGAGGTTTTTGCATGAAAATTTATGCTGAATTTAATAAAATTTTGCCCTATTTTTAGCTTAATTGCAATAAAGATTTCAGGGGCAGCCAACTCAAGAAAAAGAAGGCAAAAGCAAGAAAAGAAAGCCCAAAATTTATCAAGTTCAGCCCAACCCAGCCTTAAGAGCAAGGGAATTTTCATTCGGCCCAAGTAGTGCAAGCTAACTCTTGGGAAAACCCAAGGGAAGAAGCCTAGCAAGAAGGAAATTTCGGCCCAGCCCATTTTCAGCCCAAAGAACAACCTAAAATGCAGCCTACATGTGCTCAAAAGCAAGCTAAGTTGCAGCCCAAAGGGAGCTAGGGGTGGCAACTCCTAGAAGTTTCTTGAAGAGAAGGAGGGAGCACTCTAGAAGGTTCATGAGGGGTGTAATACACCCAATTTTAGAAACTTCAAGAAGAGGCAAAACCTTCCTTGAAAGCCTATATAAGGAGGCCTCTAGAGGATGAAAAAGGGTCCATCACCTAATTTCAAACTCTTATTGAGCTCTTGTTCTAAGAGAGAAAGAGAGAGAGAGAGATAGGCGCAAGAGAGGAGGAGCAAACAACTTCAAGAGAAGAAGAAGCTGAATTCGAAGGGGGAGAAAGCAATTGGAGATCAAGGTTTCATCCTCACTTGATTTCTACACAATTTGGTAATCGAATTCAGCTAAGATTTATTTAATTTCTCCATGAAATTTTCCTTTCTTGCTGTAATCAAAGCATGCTTTATGTAAATTCAATTATGCAATTTGTTTTCTAAGTTCATTCGAGTAAAGTAGATTCAATCTTGAAGTTTCTTGTTAGGAATATCAATTGTGGATTGTTGGCTGAACTGCTATTCTGAAATCTCAGATCTGAAATTTCAGATCATGAATTTACAAGGTCTGAATTGCTATTTTCCAATCTCGGATCTATAAATTCAGATCATGAAATAGTGAGATCCGAACTACTATTCTATAAAATCAGATCTGTGATTTCAGATCATGAACTTGTAATACCTAAATTACTTGAGAAAGAATTCAGGTAGCTTTATTTTAGTCTGGCCGAATTGTTCCTCTTTCTTGGAATTCCTAGACTACTTGAGAAAGACTTTAAGAATTCAGATCTGCCAATCAAGAGCCGAATTGAGTGCAAGGTTAGAGATAACTTGCACAATTCGGTTGGTGTTCATTCAGCTGATTTGATGATCATCCAGCTGAAATGAAGCCCTAGAATTACTAGATCTGAATGCATGCATGGGGATTGGATTCTTGCTAGAGATAGAAGAACCGTCACTCATGCATAGATTGAACATGTGCTCGAGAGAGGCTATTCATTGCTTTGGGATTTCACCAAACCAAGGCTGAATCCTATTCTACTCGAATTGCCTAGAAAACTAGTTGCTGAATTTATTTTTCTATGCATCTTTAGCTTGTCTCCTCACTTGCATACAAGGTGTTTGGTCAAATGTGTTAGAAATAACTTTGTAGTTAGAATTTCAGATTTTCATTAGTTTTACATTTCGGCTGATCAGATAATAGTAAACTGATTTATTACTAGTAGTTGCTACATAAGTCCTCGTGGGAACGATACTCTACTCACTACTCTATTACTTGAGCGGCTAGTGCACTTGCTAGTGTCACAATGAGCCACACATCAATTCCTAGGGGACTTGCCCGGTGGGATTACTCCGATGCTTAAGTTAGAACACTGGGAAAATAGTAAAGAGTGTAAAGAGGCTAAGAGTGTAGGTCGTGCTAGATCACTAAGTGCTCCAGATTAGCTCGAGAGCAAGCTTGAGTAAGGTAAGATGATTCAAGATCCAAAATCAGATCAGATCCCCTCCCCTTCGACTAAGGGGCTCTTATATAGGCGTTCTTGTCAAATCGGGTGTAGCCACTACTGGGCTTCTGTTGCAGCCGTCATGTGCCAGGGCTGCGCAGGTAACCGTTGCAGGGTACTACCCAATCGGATGAGTGACACGTCCCGGGAGGATAGGCATGCCACCATCTGTCGAGAGACGCGGGTGCAGTCTGTTGAATTAGCAGGGACTACACCGTCAGACAGGAGACGTGGCGCAGTCTGACGGGTACGGTCTTGTCAGATAGAAGCTTCTAGAAAGCATCGCATCGCTTAGTCGCGAGCTATGCTGTCGCGTAGCGAGCTACCCTATCGCGAGCTACTTTATAGCGAGCTCCTAGGGGTACTTCGAGGTGACCCCTCTCAAGGTTGCCTTTGGGGCAGTTTTTCTGCCTAAGTGTTGGAGCGGGCTGGTTACCCTAGCTCGCGAGCTGGGATAAACTTGGAGTATTCCCTTTTAGTAGATCGGGGGTCCTCGAGCTCGCGTTGTAGCGTGCTCCCCCTATAGCGAGGTATGACGCAGCGAGCTATCTTGCGGGATCGTTACTTAGCCACGGTCAGGCTGTGGTGTTGAGTTGTTGTTCATGCTGTTTCATGTCCATCAATTGCCCCCCACTCCACGGGCTAAGAGTGCTACCTTAGCGTGAGGAGTTCATGAAGTGTGACAGGTGGATTTGAGCAAAGTTCAAACTTGATTGACTGCTCGCATTAAATGTGCGCACGGAAGTCAGGGGATTTCTGACTTTTCGAATGCCGAGAAACACGCTGAAGCAAATCTTAACTCCGGATGTCGTGCAGCCAGTCACATTTCAGTTTCAGAAGTCGTGCGGTCAGCTTGACTGTGAACCATCAAATCTGTCTCAATCTAGGTCGTTGATTTGGGGGCACAGTGGCTATAAATAGGAGGGACCCCAGGCCTCATTTTCTTTCACGCTAACTTGCTTTGTCTTCAGATTTTGAGGTCACGTATCCATCTAGCTTCCTGAGCTTTTCTCCTGTTCATACCATCTCGTCTTTTCTGGTGAGTCTAATCATCATGTCAACATGTCTGGGTATCCGTACCACGTCTATCCCCGGGACGGTAACCAGGATGACGCCCCCTCGAGCTCAGGGAGAGCTCGGGGGCAGGCTTCGGAGGATCGGGAGGCCTCCAGTGAGATGGCTTCTACTTCTCGGGGCAGGGAGCCCGACAGCTTCGGTCCCTCCTATATGACGATGCAGAGACTTAGATCTCTAGTTCTTCACTTTAACCTTCCCGGGGACCTTATCTACAACCTCCCCTCTGGTAACTTTCCATGGGAGCATGGTCCCAACGAGATAGTGATTTTTCAGGAACAACTCAAGGATGGCTTGCGTCTTCCTCTACATCCCCTGATAGTGGAGGTGTTGAATCATTTCAACGTCACCATTGACCAGCTCCACCCCAACTCCATCCGGAATGTAGTTGGGACTATTTCTCTATGTTATGAGTAATGTCTTCTCCTCAATCTTGATTTCTTTTCTACCATTCTTTGCATCAAGAATGCTTTTCCCGGAGCACTTTCGGAAAGGTGTTCCTACTGTTTTTCTCCCTGCCGCGGCTTCAAGCTCTTGCACGAGCTACCGAACAGGATCCCGACCTGGAAGCGGGACTATTTCGTGGTACATAACCCCAAGGGCTGGCCCTTCTAAACTACCTAGAGGGCTGCCATCCAAGATTCAGGGGTTGAGTTGGACCTCGAAGTTTGAAAAACGCTGTAATTCTGGGCAGCAATAGACCTTCACTGTTCGGACTACTTGACCGAGGAAAAGCTCGCATAGGCTGGCCTGAGTCTGGGTAGGTTGCCTTTTAGGTCGCGTAGTGCCTTGTAAATATATATATATATATATATATATATTATTGGACTAATACCTTGTGGTTTTTTTTTGGCAGCAATCATGTTTGGTGTTGACGCGCACCGCCTTCTTTCCAACAACCAGAAGCGTAAGGTGAAGAGGTCGCGTCCTGACCGAGCTTCCACTTCTAGGGGCACTGAGTTCAAGTCTGCTGACCCAGACTTCGCCTCTCCACTGCCTGAGGTTCCACTGGTCCCATCTGAAGGAGTTGCTAGAGAAGGTGGCCTCGAGGAGGGTGAGCTCCCGAGGCAAGAGCTATTTCCTCCTGGGCCATCCCGTCCATTCCCCTACCCGCAGTTCTGGGTAGGGAATTGGGAGGGTGTCAATGACTACCTCGTGGCTGGGCGGAAGAGCCAAAGGGCAATCTGCCACGGGGAGGTCGCTAGGTGGCGGGAGATGAACCCCAAGGAGCTCGCCGCGTTTGCCGCTTCTCACTGTATGGTGGTAAGTGACCTTTTCTCTTTCTTGTCGTTCTTTCCTTTCCTTTCCTTTTTTCTGACCATAGTCTCTTGTTGGCAGGTGAACTCCGCCATCCACGCCATGGCCCTCCAGACCAACATCCACTCCGGTGACGCTCGCAATCAGAGGGCCAACGTCCAGAAGCTCCAGGGCGAGCTCAACCAAGCCCGAGGTGAAATCCTTCAGACTCGCAAGGGGAGTGAGGCCCAGGAATTGCTCGTCCGGGACTAGGAGAAGCAGATCGCCAGGCTTTCTGAGGAGAGTGCACGCTACAGGGAGGAATCTTCGAGGGTGGCGGCAGAGAGGGAGCTCCTTCGCTAGTAGGTTCGAGACTTGGAGTCTACGCTTCAGGACCGAACTCGGAACTTCGACACCATGGTGGAGGTCGAGCGGGCTAAGGCAGTCTGGGACTTCAAGGACTCCCAGGAGTATCACGACCTCCAAGTGGAGTATGGCTCGAGCTCATACCACTCCGGATTCAAGTTTTGCCACTGGTTGGTCCGAAAGAAGTTCTCTGGGCTCAACCTCGACGGCATCACAATGAAGGGCCTGGCTCCCGAGACGGCGGACCAGGCGGAGGAGGAGGAGCCTGACTCCTCGGAGGATGACGACGAGGTGGAGGAGGTGGACCCTTGAGGTTGCAGGCTCTTCTGTTTTATATTCTTCTGATTGACTTCAGGTGGTTCCCGGGTGCCAGAACCCGGTTTTCAAAATCTTTTTCTTGGGCAGTTGTGCCCTTCTTTACTTCCTGTTGAATTCTTCCCGAGTTGTTTAGCTCGGTTTTTTATTTATGGAATAGTAATGAATTTTTTTCTTTTTCTGCTAAGTATGGTGTGCTCTTTTATTTTTTGCCAAAGCAATCTCATCACTCGAGCTGTTAGAGCTACATACCCAAAGTAGGATTTTTCAGTAATTGTTACCCCAAGCTATCCCTTAGTGTTTGAGGCATTTTTATAGTATACCCCGAAGTAATCACCATATATGCCCGAACTGTATGTTTGTAGGTTGTTCCTTATCTGGTCCAACTGATGTTCTGAGACAAGCTATGCTTCGTAAGGTTCAGACCCGAGCTGCTTATGCCTCTGATACTTCATACTTTGGCTTTACTGGTGGAGCGGCTAAGTCTTCCACAGTGTCGAGGTCTTAGTTAGCTCGGTGTTTTAGCCCTTAGGCTTAGGGAGCGACTTATAGTCCACTCTTGGAGTTCGCCCATGCCATGGAGGCGACTGGGTCTTATTGCACCGAGGTCGTGTTAGGTTGGCATTTTGGCCCTTAGGCTCTGAGAGTGACTCGTGGTCTACTCAGTAGTTCGCCCATGCCATAGAGGCGACTGGGTCTTATTGTGCCGAGGTCGTGTTAGCTCGGCATTTTGGCCCTTAGGCTCTGGGAGTGACTAGTGGTCTACTCAATAGTTACAGATAATACTGCCTTAAGTTGACAATATTCCATGCCCGAGGTACTTGTTTCCCTTCAAGGGTTTCGAGCCCGTATGTTCCTTCCCCGAGCACCCATTTCATTCGGTAGGGTCCTTCCCAATTCGGTCCGAGCTTGCCAACTCCGGGCTCAAGTACCATAATTTTACGAAGGACCAGGTCGCCGATGCGGAGGTTCCGCTTCTTGACCCTGGCGTTATAGTACCGAGCTACTCTTTGCTGGTAATTCATCGAGTAGGTCGAGGTTGGTACGTAGCTCATCTTCATTTGCCTTGTTGTCATACGCTTCCAGTCGTAGCGAGGGAACCTCGATCTTAGCTGGGATGACTACTTCGGTGCCGTAGGTGAGGTTGAAGGGGGTCTCTCCTGTGGTGGTCTTCTCTGTGGTTCGGTAGGCCCATAGAACATTGGGTAGCTCGTCTTCCCATAGTCCTTTAGCTCGGTCTAACCATGCCTTCAGTTCGCGGAGGATAGCTCTGTTCGTGACCTCTGCTTGACCGTTTGCTTGAGGGTGTGCGACTGAAGTGAAGTTCTGTCGGATCCCAATGTCTTGGCACCAGTTCTGGAATTTAATATCATCGAACTGCATACCATTATCAGAAATCAGTACCTGAAGTAACCCGAAGCAACACACTATGTTCTTCCAAAAGAAGTTCTAGACGTTTCGGGCTATGTTCGTTACAAGGGGTTCAGCTTCTACCCTCTTGGTGAAATAATCCACTGCTACCACTAGAAACTTCCTCTAGCATGTCGCTGATGGAAACGGTCCAAGTATATCAATGCCCCATTGTGCAAAAGGACACGGGCTGGTGAGATACTTGTGGTCGGTAGTGGGCTGATGGTGGATATTGGCATTTTTCTGGCACTTGTCACACTTTCTGACGAGCTCAATAGCGTATGCTTTCATTGTTGGCCAGTAGTACCCTTGTCGTAGTGCTTTTTAGGCAAGGGCCCTGCCCCCCAAGTGTCCGCCGCATAGGCTCTCATGAGTGTCGTGGAGTACGAGCTTAGCTTCGGAAGGTCGCAAGCAGCGCGGGTAGGGGAGCGTGTAGGATCTTTGGTACAACCGTTCGTCTATCATGACGTATTTGGCCGCCTGACACTCTACCCTTCTGGCGGCATTGCGATTTGCAGGGAGGGTCCCGTGTAGCAGGAAGCTCGCAAGCGGGTCAATCCAGCTCGGCTCTTCTTGAACGACAGGAGCGACCTCCTCTGCCCCCCCGAGAATGCTAGGCCGAGGCAGGCTCTCTATGTACACGGTTCTCATGGTGTTTTCACTGGTGCTGGCTAACCGGGACAGGGTGTCGGCCTCAGCGTTCTCCGACCTCGGGACTTGCCTGATGAAGTGTGACTGGAAGTCGAGCAGAGTCTCTCTTACTTTGGCTAAGTAGGCAATCATAGTCGATTCGCGAGCTTCATATTCGCCTATGACCTGATTGACCACGAGCTGGGAATCACTGTAGATGATGATATGCTTGGCTTTCACTTCTTTGGATAGAGCGAGCCCGGCTATCAATGCTTCGTACTCTGTTTCATTGTTGGATGCCGCGAGCTCGAAGCGTAGTGCGTACTCCAGTTTTGTGCCACTTGGGTCGTGCGGAACTATTTCGCCTCCGCTGCCCTGCTGGTTCGAGGAGCCATCTACGTGGAGGATCCAGGGCTCCTCATCCCAGTTCGCGCTTGGCCTAACTAGGAGAGATGCCGCACTGGCTGCTACTACCTCACGGTGCTCAGAATCAACCGGCCTAGGAGCTCCAGGCTCGCCCGAACTGGGGGCCTCATGCTCAACCAGCCTGGGGACTTCGGAGCTGAAAGTGCACTCCGCGACGAAGTCTGCTAAGGCTTGGGCCTTAATAGCAGTTTGCGGCTTGTATTGGAGGTCGTACTCACTGAGCTTAAGGGCCCACTTCGTTAGTCGACCAGAGACCTCGGGCTTGAGTAGGACTTGCCTCAGAGGTTTGTTGGTGAGGACGATAACAGTATGAGCTTGAAAGTACGAACGGGGCTTTCGGGCTGCAATAACTAGTGCATAGGCCAGTTTTTCTATCTGCGGATATCTTGTCTCTGCTCCATGCAAGACTTTACTAACATAGTACATAGGTCGTTGGACCCGATCTACTTCTTTTATTAGTACCGAGCTGACCACTTTGTCACTTGGCGAGAGGTACAACTCTAAAACATTGCCCTCTTCGGGCCGGGTTAAGACCAGTATGCTAGCGAGGTACTTTTTGAGCTCGTCAAACGTGAGCTGACAATCTTGGGTCCATTCAACCCTTTGCTTTTAATTGCCTTGAAGAAAAGTAGGCAGCGATCTGCCGACTCGGACATGAAGTGACTTAGAGCGGCTATTCTGCCATTCAACATCTGAACCTCCTTCATTTTCCGGGGTGGTCTCATGTCTAGGATGGCCTTTATTTTGTCCGAGTTGGCCTCAATGCCACGCCGATTTACAATGTATCCCATAAATTTACCCGAGGTGATGCCAAATACACACTTATTCGGGTTCAACTTCATATTAAATCTACGCAGAATTTCAAAGACTAAATGCAAGTCTTGTATTAAGTCGCATGAAAACTGGGTTTTGACAACCATGTCATCTACATAACATTCTACTTTTTGGCCAATCAATGGCTCAAACAGTTTATTTACAAGTTTTTGAAAGGTTGAACCGGCATTTTTTAGCCCAAAGGGCATGACCTTGTAGTAGTACAAGCCAAGCTCGGTTATGAAGGCAGTCTTTTCTTCATCTACCGGGTTCATCCTGATCTGGGAAGTGGGAAGCAGTCCTTTGGGCAAGCTCGGTTCAGGTCGGTGTAGTCGACGCACATGCGTCATTTACCATTAGCCTTTTTCACCAAAACGGGGTTGGCCACCCAGCTCGGGTAATGGACTTCCCTGATGAAATCGGTTGCAAGGAGCTTCCCGACCTCCTCGTCGACTGCCCTCCTTCGCTTGGGGGCTAGGTTGCATTTCTTCTGCCTAATGGGCCTAACTACAAGATCAGTATTAAGCTTATGAGTTATAATGCTAGGGTCTATGCCGGGCATTTCTGCCGCTGACCATGCAAAAACATCTAAATTTTCAAGTAAAAAGCGTTCTAGTTTAGATTGCAGAGGCTCCTCAAGGGAAGCACCGATCTGAAGCGTTCGGGCTGGGTCCTCCATCGAGGCTGGGATGGAGACAGTCGCTTCATGGGCGCAGCTCACTCCTTGCTCTACTCCGTAGGTCGCTCCAGCTCGAGGTCATCGGCCACCTTGGCTTTCCCTTTGAGGGCGGCGACGTAGCACTTGCGAGACTCAAGCTGGTCACCTTGCGCTATCCCGATTCCGAAGTCCGTGGGGAACTTCATGGCCAAGTAGTAAGTGGACACCACAACCTGTAAGGCATGGGTAATCGGCCGACCTACTATGGCATTATACGGGGAGGGGGTTGCGACCACTAAGAAATCGTGGTTGAGCCTCACTATGCTAGGCCAAGTGTCGACCTCCACGGGTACTGTAATCCTTTCCAGGGGCCTGACTTCCTCTCTGCTGAAGCCTACCAGGGGAGTGTTCGCGGGTTTCAGGTCGCTCTCTTGGAGCTGAAGTTGGTCGAAGGCTGCTTTAAAGAGGATGTCCATTGAGCTGCCTGAGTCAACGAGGATGTGCCTGACTTCGAAGTCGTTGATCTTCATCTTTATGACGAGTGCGTCATCATGGGGGTAGTGTACCCCACGTGCATTGTCTTCTGTGAAGAAGATGGGGTCTTCCATTCTTGGCCGCTTTGGGGGGTTCTGCTCTTCCCTGGCGGCCTCGCGAGCTGATGCGCGAGCTGCGACTGAGGTGCAAACCGCCACAATCGAACCTCCAACTATGACGTGGATGATCTCCCGAACCGGTCTCTCTTCGGGGGGCTGCTTCTGCGGCTGTTCCACTTGCTTGCTGGACTCGGGAGCGTCTCTACTCTGCTTTCCTTACCGACCTGCTTTATTATTATTACTGTTATTTTGTACAAAATTTCTCAGATATCCACGACGGATGAGTTCTTCTATCTCATTGCGAAGGTTTTTACAACTTTCGGTCCTATGACCGTGATCTTTATGAAAACTACAATACAGATTTTTATTTCTAGCATTGGGGTCGGCCTTCAGCCGAGATGGCCACTTCACATATGGATCGTCCTTGATCGCCATGAGGATCTTGGCCCGCTTTGTGTTGAGGGGCGTGTAGTCCCTTTCTGCTGCCGGAGCTCAGAAGGGCTGAACCGGCTTGCCCCCCGAGCTTGGTCCTTCTTCTTCTTCTTGTCGCCCTGAGCTGGGGGCTCTAGTTCCCTCTTTCTCTTATCAAGGGCATGCTCGCCCTTCTGGTTGATCTCCTCCTCCGTCCTTATGAACCGATCCACGAGCTTGAGGAACTCGGTCATGGTTTTGGGCAGATTGACAACTATGTGCCACTTGAACTCTTTGTGGGTGATACCTCGCTTGGCTGCGGTGAGGCGAACTGCGGGATCCAGATCGGGTATCTGCAAACAAGCGTCATTGAATTGCTTGATGTAACTCCGAATGGACTCCCCTTCCTTTTGAACTATGCCGAGGAGGCTTTCTTGAGTTCTCGGGCACCTCTTGCTGGTGACGAAGTGGGAGGTGAAAACATGCACGAACTGCGCCCAACTTCTTATCGAACCGGGCGTGAGGTTTCGGTACTTGGTGCGGGCTACCCCTTTGAAGATGGTGGAAAAGGCCACGCACATGCAGGACTCGCTGGCTCTTGCTAGGTGCATCTGGGACTGAAAGGCGTCCACATGATCATTCGGTTCGAAGGATCCACCATACTTGTCCAGGGGAGGGAGCTTGAAGTCCCTTGGCATGGGGACAACAAGGAGTTCTGGAGACAGTGGGGAAGAAACTGAGAGGAGAGGGGTAGCTTTCACTTCACCTGAGCTTACCTCCTCTTTTCCTTTAAGCTCGGGAGAGCCGGGTAGCAGTCCGGCGAGCTCGCTGGCATCTTCGCTGCTGCTTTGTTGGCTCGACGTTGGTGCTCAATGCTTCAGTGTCGCCGAGATCGATGGGCTCGTAATGCTGGTGGTGGCTCTGAACTGAAGGGCCCTGCCTGTAGTCTGCGGCTAGGACCTCAAATGGGTTCTCTGTGAGCTGGAGCTCGAACTGTGAATGCTGGGGCGAGGCGGGCTTGATTGGCTGGGAGGCCCCTAACCTGCCCACAGGCTGCGAGGCGGGGGTGGCTGGCCTCTCCTTCCTACCATGGGAAGAGGCTTGGCTCTTGGCGGGATCCTAGGCCTGGGAGGTCTCTCCCTGGCGAGGTCGTTCGCTCCGGCGGGAGGGCTTGGTCTTCTTTGTGGCCGGGTGCCGAGGGGGAAGCGGCGGCTGGGCCTGAGGCAAGGAGGGAAACTGCTGCTGGTACTGGTACTGGGAGACATGATGCAGCATTTGTTGTTGGTAAAGTTGAAACTGTTGGAATTGTTGCATTTGAGCTTGCATGGCTCGCATGCATTGCATTAAGTCTTCCAGCTGATTTGGGTTGGCCACTAGGGGCACAACCGAAGGTTCAGCAAAGGTTGTTCCCACCGTGGAAGGGAGTGGAGCGTCCACGGGTGCCACTGTGAGAGGCACGTTCAGACTGGAAATCCCGTCCACGGAGAGGGGGACGGTGAACTGTCCAATACAGACAGTGGGAAGTTGGGGTTGCTCCCTAGAAGCGTTTTGGCTAGCACCACGTACGGCGTTGCTGGAGGAGGCCATGAATGCTGAGTTTTCAAAAGGAAACTGTAGAAGCTTAGAGGAAGGCTTTTTGAAGCGTTTCCCACAGACGACGCCAAATGATGCTGCGCAATCCGGGCACTCCTAGCTGGCTGCTGACTGGCTCCTATCTGGCAACGGACGGCACCTGAGAAGAAGACGGTGAAGAATTCCCGGGGGACTTGCCTGGTAGGAATACTCCGATGCTTAAGTTAGAACGCTGGGGAAAATAGTAAAGAGTGTAAAGAGGCTAAGAGTGTAGGTCACGCTAGATCACTAAGTGCTCCAGATTAGCTTGAGAGCAAGCTTGAGTAAGGTAAGATGATTCAAGATCCAAAATCATATCAGATTCCCTCCCCTTCGACTAAGGGGCTCTTATATAGGCGTTCTTGTCAAATCGGGTGTAACCGTCACTAGGCTTCTGTCACAGCCGTTATCTGCCAGGTCTGCGTAGGTAACCGTTGCAGGGTACTCCCCAATCAGATGAGTCACACGTCCTGGGAGGACAGGCACGCCACCATCTGTCGAGAGACGTGGGTGTAGTCTGTTGAATTAGCAGGGACTGTGCCGTCAGCCAGGAGACGTGGCGCAGTCTGATGGTTCAGACATTAAATTTGACCGGTCCAAAATATTTATTAGACTTGATTGGACCTGATCCATTTATAATGGGTTCACATTGGACTGATCAAATTGGACCAAATCCGGTCCAATTGACACCCCTTTGAAAAGTAACTCAAAAGGACCAAACATAAGCAAGGTTATATTGTTTGGCTTCGTAGAAAATGAGACAGAAATTGAAAGGAACTTTACAAAATTTATTAACAACTTTCCATTAACTTTCTGTATGTATGTTCTCTCATCTGTTTCTTCCAAAACAAGGCATAAGGCACGGCCTAACAGGAAAAAAGGTGGAAATTATGAGGTAGGGGAAGGTAGTGGTGGAGTG